>NW_027488179.1:0-9534 GCF_050908995.1 Andrena cerasifolii | reverse complement strand
TATCGAAAAACTGATATTGCAAAACCGATATTGAATCCGATATTAGAACCGATATTGAAAAACCGATATTGTAAAACAAATATTGAAAAAGTGATATTGAAAAACCGATATTGCAAAACCGATATTGTAAAACCAATATTGAAAAACTTATATCGAAAAACTGATATTGCAAAACCGATATTGTAAAACAAACATTGAAAAACTGATATCGAAAAACTGATATTGAAAAACCGATATTGAAAAAGCGATATTGTAATACCAATATTGAAAAACTTATATCGAAAAACTGATATTGCAAAACCGATATTGTAAAACAAATATTGAAAAACTGATATCGAAAAACTGATATTGCAAAACTGATATTGAAAAACCGATATTCAATCCGATATTAGAACCGATATTGAAAAACCGATATTGAAAAACAAATATTGAAAAACTGATATCGAAAAACTGATATTGAAAAACCGATATTGAAAAACCTATATCGAAAAACTGATATTGCAAAACCAATCCGATATTAGAACCGATATTGAAAAACCGATATTTGTAAAACAAATATTGAAAAACTGATATTGAAAAACCGATATTGAAAAAGCGATATTGTAAAACCAATATTGAAAAACTTATATCGAAAAACTGATATTGCAAAACCGATATTGTAAAACAAATATTGAAAAACTGATATCGAAAAACTGATATTGCAAAACTGATATTGAAAAACCGATATTCAATCCGATATTAGAACCGATATTGAAAAACCGATATTGAAAAACAAATATTGAAAAACTGATATCGAAAAACTGATATTGAAAAACGTATATCGAAAAACTGATATTGCAAAACCGATATTGAATCCGATATTAGAACCGATATCGAAAAACTGATATCGAAAAACTGATATTGAAAAACGTATATCGAAAAACTGATATTGCAAAACCGATATTGAATCCGATATTAGAACCGATATTGAAAAACCGATATTGTAAAACAAATATTGAAAAACTGATATTGAAAAACCGATTTTGAAAAACAAATATTGAAAAACCTATATCGAAAAACTGATATTGCAAAACCGATATTGAATCCGATATTAGAACCGATATTGAAACACCGATATTGTAAAACAAATATTGAAAAACTGATATTGAAAAACCGATATTGAAAAAGCGATATTGTAAAACCAATATTGAAAAACATATATCGAAAAACTGATATTGCAAAACCGATATTGTAAAACAAATATTGAAAAACTGATATCGAAAAACTGATATTGCAAAACTGATATTGAAAAACCGATATTCAATCCGATATTAGAACCGATATTGAAAAACCGATATTGAAAAACAAATATTGAAAAACTGATATCGAGAAACTGATATTGAAAAACGTATATCGAAAAACTGATATTGCAAAACCGATATTGAATCCGATATATGAACCGATATCGAAAAACTGATATCGAAAAACTGATATTGAAAAACGTATATCGAAAAACTGATATTGCAAAACCGATATTGAATCCGATATTAGAACCGATATTGAAAAACCGATATTGTAAAACAAATATTGAAAAACTGATATTGAAAAACCGATTTTGAAAAACAAATATTGAAAAACCTATATCGAAAAACTGATATTGCAAAACCGATATTGAATCCGATATTAGAACCGATATTGAAACACCGATATTGTAAAACAAATATTGAAAAACTGATATTGAAAAACCGATATTGAAAAAGCGATATTGTAAAACCAATATTGAAAAACTTATATCGAAAAACTGATATTGAAAAACCGATATTGAAAAAGCGATATTGTAAAACCAATATTGAAAAACATATATCGAAAAACTGATATTGCAAAACCGATATTGTAAAACAAATATTGAAAAACTGATATCGAAAAACTGATATTGCAAAACTGATATTGAAAAACCGATATTCAATCCGATATTAGAACCGATATTGAAAAACCGATATTGAAAAACAAATATTGAAAAACTGATATCGAGAAACTGATATTGAAAAACGTATATCGAAAAACTGATATTGCAAAACCGATATTGAATCCGATATATGAACCGATATCGAAAAACTGATATCGAAAAACTGATATTGAAAAACGTATATCGAAAAACTGATATTGCAAAACCGATATTGAATCCGATATTAGAACCGATATTGAAAAACCGATATTGTAAAACAAATATTGAAAAACTGATATTGAAAAACCGATTTTGAAAAACAAATATTGAAAAACCTATATCGAAAAACTGATATTGCAAAACCGATATTGAATCCGATATTAGAACCGATATTGAAACACCGATATTGTAAAACAAATATTGAAAAACTGATATTGAAAAACCGATATTGAAAAAGCGATATTGTAAAACCAATATTGAAAAACTTATATCGAAAAACTGATATTGCAAAACCGATATTGTAAAACAAATATTGAAAAACTGATATCGAAAAACTGATATTGCAAAACCGATATTGAAAAACAAATATTGAAAAACTGATATCGAAAAACTGATATTGAAAAACCTATATCGAAAAACTGATATTGCAAAAACGATATTGAATCCGATATTAGAACCGATATTGAAAAACCGATATTGTAAAACAAATATTGAAAAACTGATATTGAAAAACCGATATTGAAAAAGCGATATTGTAAAACCAATATTGAAAAACTTATATCGAAAAACTGATATTGCAAAACCGATATTGTAAAACAAATATTGAAAAACTGATATCGAAAAACCGATATTGGAGAACAAATATTGAAAAACTGATATCGAAAAACTGATATTGAAAAACCTATATCGAAAAACTGATATTGAAAAACCGATATTGAAAAACCGATATTGAAAAACTGATATTGAAAAACCTATATCGAAAAACTGATATTGCAAAAACGATATTGAATCCGATATTAGAACCGATATTGAAAAACCGATATTGTAAAACAAATATTGAAAAACTGATATTGAAAAAGCGATATTGAAAAAGCGATATTGTAAAACTGATATTGCAAAACCGATATTGAATCCGATATTAGAAACGATATTGAAAAAGCGATATTGTAAAACCAATATTGAAAAACTTATATCGAAAAACTGATATTGCAAAACCGATATTGTAAAACAAATATTGAAAAACTGATATCGAAAAACTGATATTGCAAAACTGATATTGAAAAACCGATATTCAATCCGATATTAGAACCGATATTGAAAAACCGATATTGAAAAACAAATATTGAAAAACTGATATCGAAAAACTGATATTGAAAAACGTATATCGAAAAACCGATATTGCAAAACCGATATTGATTCCGATATTAGAACCGATATTGAAAAACCGATATTGTAAAACAAATATTGAAAAACTGATATTGAAAAACCGATATTGAAAAAGCGATATTGTAAAACTGATATTGAAAAACCGATATTGAATCCGATAATAGAACCGATATTCAAAAACCGATATTGGAGAACAAATATTGAAAAACTGATATCGAAAAACTGATATTGAAAAACCTATATCGAAAAACTGATATTGCAAAACCGATATTGAATCCGATATTAGAACCGATATTGAAAAACCGATATTGAAAAACTGATATCGAAAAACTGATATTGAAAAACCGATATTGAAAAAGCGATATTGTAAAACCAATATTGAAAAACTTATATCGAAAAACTGATATTGCAAAACCGATATTGAAAAACAAATATTGAAAAACTGATATCGAAAAACTGATATTGAAAAACCTATATCGAAAAACTGATATTGCAAAAACGATATTGAATCCGATATTAGAACCGATATTGAAAAACCGATATTGTAAAACAAATATTGAAAAACTGATATTGAAAAACCGATATTGAAAAAGCGATATTGTAAAACCAATATTGAAAAACTTATATCGAAAAACTGATATTGCAAAACCGATATTGTAAAACAAATATTGAAAAACTGATATCGAAAAACCGATATTGGAGAACAAATATTGAAAAACTGATATCGAAAAACTGATATTGAAAAACCTATATCGAAAAACTGATATTGAAAAACCGATATTGAAAAACCGATATTGAAAAACTGATATTGAAAAACCTATATCGAAAAACTGATATTGCAAAAACGATATTGAATCCGATATTAGAACCGATATTGAAAAACCGATATTGTAAAACAAATATTGAAAAACTGATATTGAAAAACCGATATTGAAAAAGCGATATTGTAAAACTGATATTGCAAAACCGATATTGAATCCGATATTAGAAACGATATTGAAAAAGCGATATTGTAAAACCAATATTGAAAAACTTATATCGAAAAACTGATATTGCAAAACCGATATTGTAAAACAAATATTGAAAAACTGATATCGAAAAACTGATATTGCAAAACTGATATTGAAAAACCGATATTCAATCCGATATTAGAACCGATATTGAAAAACCGATATTGAAAAACAAATATTGAAAAACTGATATCGAAAAACTGATATTGAAAAACGTATATCGAAAAACCGATATTGCAAAACCGATATTGATTCCGATATTAGAACCGATATTGAAAAACCGATATTGTAAAACAAATATTGAAAAACTGATATTGAAAAACCGATATTGAAGAAGCGATATTGTAAAACTGATATTGAAAAACCGATATTGAATCCGATAATAGAACCGATATTCAAAAACCGATATTGGAGAACAAATATTGAAAAACTGATATCGAAAAACTGATATTGAAAAACCTATATCGAAAAACTGATATTGCAAAACCGATATTGAATCCGATATTAGAACCGATATTGAAAAACCGATATTGAAAAACTGATATCGAAAAACTGATATTGAAAAACCGATATTGAAAAAGCGATATTGTAAAACCAATATTGAAAAACTTATATCGAAAAACTGATATTGCAAAACCGATATTGTAAAACAAATATTGAAAAACTGATATCGAAAAACTGATATTGAAAAACCGATATTCAATCCGATATTAGAACCGATATTGAAAAACCGATATTGAAAAACAAATATTGAAAAACTGATATCGAAAAACTGATATTGAAAAACGTATATCGAAAAACTGATATTGCAGAACCGATATTGAATCCCATATTAGAACCGATATCGAAAAACTGATATCGAAAAACTGATATTGAAAAACGTATATCGAAAAACTGATATTGCAAAACCGATATTGAATCCGATATTAGAACCGATATTGAAAAACCGATATTGAAAAACAAATATTGAAAAACTGATATCGAAAAACTGATATTGCGAAACTGATATTGAAAAACGGATATTCAATCCGATATTAGAACCGATATTGAAAAACCGATATTGTAAAACAAATATTGAAAAACTGATATTGAAAAACCGATATTGAAAAACCGATATTGAAACCGATATTAGAACCGATATTGAAAAACTGATATCGAAAAACTGATATTGAAAAACCGATATTGAAAAACTGATATTGAAAAACCTATATCGAAAAACTGATATTGCAAAAACGATATTGAAACCGATATTAGAACCGATATTGAAAAACCGATATTGTAAAACAAATATTGAAAAACTGATATTGAAAAACCGATATTGAAAAAGCGATATTGTAAAACTGATATTGCAAAACCGATATTGAATCCGATATTAGAACCGATATTGAAAAACCGATATTGTAAAACAAATATTGAAAAACCGATATTGAAAAACCTATATCGAAAAACTTATATTGCAAAACCGATATTGAATCCGATATTAGAACCGATATTCAAAAACCGATATTCAAAAACAAATATTCAAAAACTGATATCGAAAAACTGATATTGAAAAACCAATATTGAATCCGATATTAGAACCGATATTGAAAAACCGATATTGAAAAACCTATATCGAAAAACTTATGTTGCAAAACCGATATTGAATCCGATATTAGAACCGATATTGAAAAACCGATATTGAAAAACAAATATTGAAAAACTGATATCGAAAAACTGATATTGAAAAACCGATATTGAAAAACCGATATTGAAAAACCGATATTGAAAAACCTATATCGAAAAACTTATGTTGCAAAACCGATATTGAATCCGATATTAGAACCGATATTGAAAAACCGATATTGAAAAACAAATATTGAAAAACTGATATCGAAAAACTGATATTGCAAAACTGATATTGAAAAACGGATATTCAATCCGATATTAGAACCGATATTGAAAAACCGATATTGTAAAACAAATATTGAAAAACTGATATTGAAAAACCGATATTGAAAAACCGATATTGAAACCGATATTAGAACCGATATTGAAAAACTGATATCGAAAAACTGATATTGAAAAACTGATATTGAAAAACCGATATTGAAAAACAAATATTGAAAAACTGATATCGAAAAACTGATATTGAAAAACGTATATCGAAAAACTGATATTGCAGAACCGATATTGAATCCCATATTAGAACCGATATCGAAAAACTGATATCGAAAAACTGATATTGAAAAACGTATATCGAAAAACTGATATTGCAAAACCGATATTGAATCCGATATTAGAACCGATATTGAAAAACCGATATTGTAAAACAAATATTGAAAAACCGATATTGAAAAACCTATATCGAAAAACTTATATTGCAAAACCGATATTGAATCCGATATTAGAACCGATATTCAAAAACCGATATTCAGAAACAAATATTCAAAAACTGATATCGAAAAACTGATATTGAAAAACCAATATTGAATCCGATATTAGAACCGATATTGAAAAACCGATATTGAAAAACAAATATTGAAAAACTGATATCGAAAAACTGATATTGAAAAACCGATATTGAAAAACCGATATTGAAAAACCGATATTGAAAAACCTATATCGAAAAACTTATGTTGCAAAACCGATATTGAATCCGATATTAGAACCGATATTGAAAAACCGATATTGAAAAACAAATATTGAAAAACTGATATCGAAAAACTGATATTGAAAAACCGATATTGAAAAACCGATATTGAAAAACCGATATTGAAAAACCTATATCGAAAAACTTATGTTGCAAAACCGATATTGAATCCGATATTAGAACCGATATTGAAAAACCGATATTGAAAAACAAATATTGAAAAACTGATATCGAAAAACTGATATTGAAAAACGTATATCGAAAAACTGATATTGCAAAACCGATATTGTAAAACAAACATTGAAAAACTGATATCGAAAAACTGATATTGAAAAACCGATATTGAAAAAGCGATATTGTAATACCAATATTGAAAAACTTATATCGAAAAACTGATATTGCAAAACCGATATTGTAAAACAAATATTGAAAAACTGATATCGAAAAACTGATATTGCAAAACTGATATTGAAAAACCGATATTCAATCCGATATTAGAACCGATATTGAAAAACAAATATTGAAAAACTGATATCGAAAAACTGATATTGAAAAACCGATATTGAAAAACCTATATCGAAAAACTGATATTGCAAAACCGATATTGAATCCGATATTAGAACCGATATTGAAAAACCGATATTTGTAAAACAAATATTGAAAAACTGATATTGAAAAACCGATATTGAAAAAGCGATATTGTAAAACCAATATTGAAAAACTTATATCGAAAAACTGATATTGCAAAACCGATATTGTAAAACAAATATTGAAAAACTGATATCGAAAAACTGATATTGCAAAACTGATATTGAAAAACCGATATTCAATCCGATATTAGAACCGATATTGAAAAACCGATATTGAAAAACAAATATTGAAAAACTGATATCGAAAAACTGATATTGAAAAACGTATATCGAAAAACTGATATTGCAAAACCGATATTGAATCCGATATTAGAACCGATATCGAAAAACTGATATCGAAAAACTGATATTGAAAAACGTATATCGAAAAACTGATATTGCAAAACCGATATTGAATCCGATATTAGAACCGATATTGAAAAACCGATATTGTAAAACAAATATTGAAAAACTGATATTGAAAAACCGATTTTGAAAAACAAATATTGAAAAACCTATATCGAAAAACTGATATTGCAAAACCGATATTGAATCCGATATTAGAACCGATATTGAAACACCGATATTGTAAAACAAATATTGAAAAACTGATATTGAAAAACCGATATTGAAAAAGCGATATTGTAAAACCAATATTGAAAAACATATATCGAAAAACTGATATTGCAAAACCGATATTGTAAAACAAATATTGAAAAACTGATATCGAAAAACTGATATTGCAAAACTGATATTGAAAAACCGATATTCAATCCGATATTAGAACCGATATTGAAAAACCGATATTGAAAAACAAATATTGAAAAACTGATATCGAGAAACTGATATTGAAAAACGTATATCGAAAAACTGATATTGCAAAACCGATATTGAATCCGATATATGAACCGATATCGAAAAACTGATATCGAAAAACTGATATTGAAAAACGTATATCGAAAAACTGATATTGCAAAACCGATATTGAATCCGATATTAGAACCGATATTGAAAAACCGATATTGTAAAACAAATATTGAAAAACTGATATTGAAAAACCGATTTTGAAAAACAAATATTGAAAAACCTATATCGAAAAACTGATATTGCAAAACCGATATTGAATCCGATATTAGAACCGATATTGAAACACCGATATTGTAAAACAAATATTGAAAAACTGATATTGAAAAACCGATATTGAAAAAGCGATATTGTAAAACCAATATTGAAAAACTTATATCGAAAAACTGATATTGCAAAACCGATATTGTAAAACAAATATTGAAAAACTGATATCGAAAAACTGATATTGCAAAACCGATATTGAAAAACAAATATTGAAAAACTGATATCGAAAAACTGATATTGAAAAACCTATATCGAAAAACTGATATTGCAAAAACGATATTGAATCCGATATTAGAACCGATATTGAAAAACCGATATTGTAAAACAAATATTGAAAAACTGATATTGAAAAACCGATATTGAAAAAGCGATATTGTAAAACCAATATTGAAAAACTTATATCGAAAAACTGATATTGCAAAACCGATATTGTAAAACAAATATTGAAAAACTGATATCGAAAAACCGATATTGGAGAACAAATATTGAAAAACTGATATCGAAAAACTGATATTGAAAAACCTATATCGAAAAACTGATATTGAAAAACCGATATTGAAAAACCGATATTGAAAAACTGATATTGAAAAACCTATATCGAAAAACTGATATTGCAAAAACGATATTGAATCCGATATTAGAACCGATATTGAAAAACCGATATTGTAAAACAAATATTGAAAAACTGATATTGAAAAAGCGATATTGAAAAAGCGATATTGTAAAACTGATATTGCAAAACCGATATTGAATCCGATATTAGAAACGATATTGAAAAAGCGATATTGTAAAACCAATATTGAAAAACTTATATCGAAAAAC
>NW_027488178.1:0-9537 GCF_050908995.1 Andrena cerasifolii | reverse complement strand
TTCGTTGGTTCGTTGGTTCGATTGTTCGTTAGTTCGTTGGTTCGTTGGTTCGTTGGTTCGTTGGATCGTTTTTTCTTTGTTTCTTTGTTTCTTTGTTTCTTTGTCTCTTTGCTCGATTGTTCGTTTGTTCGTTTGTTCGTTTGTTCGTTTGTTCGCTTGTTCGTTTGTTCGTTGGTTCTTTGTTTCGTTGGTTCGTTGTTTCGTTGGTTCGTTGGTTCGTTGGTTCGTTGGTTCGTTGGTTCGTTGGTTCGTTGGTTCGTTGGTTCGTTGGTTCGTTGGTTCGTTGGTTCGTTGGTTCGTTGGTTCGTTGGTTCGTTGGTTCGTTGGTTCGTTGGTTCGTTGGTTCGTTGGTTCGTTTTTTTCTTTGTTTCTTTGTTTCTTTGTCTCTTTGTTCGATTGTTCGTTTGTTCGTTTGTTCGTTTGTTCGTTTGCTCGATTGTTCGTTTGTTCGTTTGTTCGTTGGTTCGTTGGTTCGTTGGTTCGTTGGTTCGTTGGTTCGTTGGTTCGTTGGTTCGTTTGTTCGTTTGTTCGTTTGTTCGTTTGTTCGTTTGTTCGTTGGTTCGTTGGTTCGTTGGTTCGTTGGTTCGTTGGTTCGTTGGTTCGTTGGTTCGATGGTTCGTTGGTTCGTTGGTTCGTTTTTTTCTTTGTTTCTTTGTTTCTTTGTCTCTTTGTTCGATTGTTCGTTTGTTCGTTTGTTCGTTTGTTCGTTTGTTCGTTTGTTCGTTTGTTCGTTTGTTCGTTTGTTCGTTTGTTCGTTTGTTCGTTTGTTCGTTTGTTCGTTTGTTCGTTTGTTCGTTTGTTCGTTTGTTCGTTTGTTCGTTTGTTCGTTTGTTCGTTTGTTCGTTTGTTCGTTTGTTCGTTTGTTCGTTTGTTCGTTTGTTCGTTTGTTCGTTTGTTCGTTTGTTCGTTTGTTCGTTTGTTCGTTTGTTCGTTTGTTCGTTTGTTCGTTTGTTCGTTTGTTCGTTTGTTCGTTTGTTCGTTTGTTCGTTTGTTCGTTTGTTCGTTTGTTCGTTTGTTCGTTTGTTCGTTGGTTCTTTGTTTCGTTGGTTCGTTGTTTCGTTTGTTCGTTTGTTCGTTTGTTCGTTTGTTCGTTTGTTCGTTTGTTCGTTAGTTCGTTTGTTCGTTTGTTCGTTTGTTCGTTTGTTCGTTTGTTCGTTTGTTCGTTTGTTCGTTTGTTCGTTTGTTCGTTTGTTCGTTTGTTCGTTTGTTCGTTTGTTCGTTTGTTCGTTTGTTCGTTTGTTCGTTTGTTCGTTTGTTCGTTTGTTCGTTTGTTCGTTTGTTCGTTTGTTCGTTTGTTCGTTTGTTCGTTCGTTCGTTGGTTCGTTGTTTCGTTGGTTCGTTGGTTCGGTGGTTCGTTGGTTCGTTGGTCGTTGGTTCGTTGGTTCGTTGGTTCGTTGGTTCGTTTGTTCGCTTGTTCGTTTGTTCGTTGGTTCTTTGTTTCGTTGGTTCGTTGGTTCGTTGTTTCGTTGGTTCGTTGGTTCGATTGTTCGTTAGTTCGTTGGTTCGTTGGTTCGTTGGTTCGTTGGATCGTTTTTTTCTTTGTTTCTTTGTTTCTTTGTCTCTTTGTTCGATTGTTCGTTTGTTCGTTTGTTCGTTTGTTCGTTTGTTCGTTTGTTCGTTTGTTCGTTTGTTCGTTTGTTCGTTTGTTCGTTTGTTCGTTTGTTCGTTTGTTCGTTTGTTCGTTTGTTCGTTTGTTCGATTGTTCGATTGTTCGTTTGTTGGTTTGTTCGTTGGTTCGTTGGTTCGTTGTTTCGTTGGTTCGTTGGTTCGTTGGTTCGTTGGTTCGTTGGTTCGTTGGTTCGTTGGTTCGTTGGTTCGTTGGTTCGTTGGTTCGTTGGTTCGTTGGTTCGTTTTTTTCTTTGTTTCTTTGTTTCTTTGTCTCTTTGTTCGATTGTTCGTTTGTTCGTTTGTTCGTTTGTTCGTTTGTTCGTTTGTTCGTTTGTTCGTTTGTTCGTTTGTTCGTTTGTTCGTTTGTTCGTTTGTTCGTTTGTTCGTTTGTTCGTTTGTTCGTTTGTTCGTTTGTTCGTTTGTTCGTTTGTTCGTTTGTTCGTTTGTTCGTTTGTTCGTTTGTTCGTTTGTTCGTTTGTTCGTTTGTTCGTTTGTTCGTTGGTTCGTTGGTTCTTTGTTTCGTTGGTTCGTTGTTTCGTTGGTTCGTTGGTTCGATTGTTCGTTAGTTCGTTGGTTCGTTGGTTCGTTGGTTCGTTGGATCGTTTTTTCTTTGTTTCTTTGTTTCTTCGTCTCTTTGCTCGATTGTTCGTTTGTTCGTTTGTTCGTTTGTTCGTTTGTTCGCTTATTCGTTTGTTCGTGGGTTCGTTGGTTCATTGGTTCGTTGGTTCGTTGGTTCGTTGGTTCGTTGGTTCGTTGGTTCGTTGGTTCGTTGGTTCATTGGTTCGTTGGTTCGTTTTTTCTTTGTTTCTTTGTTTCTTTGTCTCTTTGTTCGATTGTTCGTTTGTTCGTTTGTCCGTTTGTTCGTTTGTTCGTTTGTTCGTTTGTTCGTTTGTTCGTTTGTTCGATTGTTCGATTGTTCGTTTGTTGGTTTGTTCGTTGGTTCGTTGGTTCGTTGTTTCGTTGGTTCGTTGGTTCGTTGGGTCGTTGGTTCGTTGGTTCGTTGGTTCGTTGGTTCGTTTTATCTTTGTTTCTTTGTTTCTTTGTCTCTTTGTTCGATTGTTCGTTTGTTCCTTTGTTCGTTTGTTCGTTTGTTCGTTTGTTCGTTTGTTCGTTTGTTCGTTTGTTCGTTTGTTCGATTGTTCGTTTGTTCGTTTGTTCGTTTGTTCGTTTGTTCGTTTGTTCGTTTGTTCGTTTGTTCGTTTGTTCGTTTGTTCGTTTGTTCGTTTGTTCGTTTTTTCGTTTGTTCGTTTGTTCGTTTGTTCGTTTGTTCGTTTGTTCGTTTGTTCGTTTGTTCGTTTGTTCGTTGGTTCTTTGTTTCGTTGGTTCGTTGTTTCGTTTGTTCGTTTGTTCGTTTGTTCGTTTGTTCGTTTGTTCGTTTGTTCGCTTGTTCGTTTGTTCGTTTGTTCGTTGGTTCTTTGTTTCGTTGGTTCGTTGTTTCGTTGGTTCGTTGGTTCGTTGGTTCGTTGGTTCGTTGGTTCGTTGGTTCGTTGGTTCGTTGGTTCGTTGGTTCGTTGGTTCGTTGGTTCGTTGGTTCGTTGGTTCGTTGGTTCGTTGGTTCGTTGGTTCGTTTTTTCTTTGTTTCTTTGTTTCTTTGTCTCTTTGTTCGATTGTTCGTTTGTTCGTTTGTTCGTTTGTTCGTTTGTTCGTTTGTTCGTTAGTTCGTTTGTTCGTTTGTTCGTTTGTTCGTTTGTTCGTTTGTTCGTTTGTTCGTTTGTTCGTTTGTTCGTTTGTTCGTTTGTTCGTTTGTTCGTTTGTTCGTTTGTTCGTTTGTTCGTTTGTTCGTTTGTTCGTTTGTTCGTTTGTTCGTTTGTTCGTTTGTTCGTTTGTTCGTTTGTTCGTTTGTTCGTTTGTTCGTTTGTTCGTTTGTTCGTTTGTTCGTTTGTTCGTTTGTTCGTTTGTTCGTTTGTTCGTTTGTTCGTTGGTTCGTTGTTTCGTTGGTTCGTTGGTTCGTTGGTTCGTTGGTTCGTTGGTTCGTTGGTTCGTTGGTTCGTTGGTTCGTTGGTTCGTTGGTTCGTTTGTTCGCTTGTTCGTTTGTTCGTTGGTTCTTTGTTTCGTTGGTTCGTTGTTTCGTTGGTTCGTTGGTTCGATTGTTCGTTAGTTCGTTGGTTCGTTGGATCGTTTTTTTCTTTGTTTCTTTGTTTCTTTGTCTCTTTGTTCGATTGTTCGTTTGTTCGTTTGTTCGTTTGTTCGTTTGTTCGTTTGTTCGTTTGTTCGTTTGTTCGTTTGTTTGTTCGTTTGTTCGTTTGTTCGTTTGTTCGTTTGTTCGTTTGTTCGTTTGTTCGTTTGTTCGATTGTTCGATTGTTCGTTGGTTCGTTGGTTCGTTGGTTCGTTGGTTCGTTGGTTCGTTGGTTCGTTGGTTCGTTGGTTCGTTGGTTTGTTGGTTGGATGGTTCGTTGGTTCGTTGGTTCGTTTGTTCGTTTGTTCGTTGGTTCGTTTGTTCGTTTGTTCGTTTGTTCGTTTGTTCGTTTGTTCGTTTGTTCGTTTGTTCGTTTGTTCGTTTGTTCGTTTGTTCGTTTGTTCGTTTGTTCGTTTGTTCGTTTGTTCGTTTGTTCGTTTTGTTCGTTTGTTCGTTTGTTCGTTTGTTCGTTTTGTTCGTTTGTTCGTTTGTTCGTTTGTTCGTTTGTTCGTTTGTTCGTTTTGTTCGTTTGTTCGTTTGTTCGTTTGTTCGTTTGTTCGTTTGTTCGTTTGTTCGTTTGTTCGTTTGTTCGTTTGTTCGTTTGTTCGTTTGTTCGTTTGTTCGTTTGTTCGTTTGTTCGTTTGTTCGTTTGTTCGTTTGTTCGTTTGTTCGTTTGTTCGTTTGTTCGTTTGTTCGTTTGTTCGTTTGTTCGTTTGTTCGTTTGTTTCGTTTGTTCGTTTGTTCGTTTGTTCGTTTGTTCGTTTGTTCGTTTGTTCGTTTGTTCGTTTGTTCGTTTGTTCGTTGTTCGTTTGTTCGTTTGTTCGTTTGTTCGTTTGTTCGTTTGTTCGTTTGTTCGTTTGTTCGTTTGTTCGTTTGTTCGTTTGTTCGTTTGTTCGTTTGTTCGTTTGTTCGTTTGTTCGTTTGTTCGTTTGTTCGTTTGTTCGTTTGTTCGTTTGTTCGTTTGTTCGTTTGTTCGTTTGTTCGTTTGTTCGTTTGTTCGTTTGTTCGTTTGTTCGTTTGTTCGTTTGTTCGTTTGTTCGTTTGTTCGTTTGTTCGTTTGTTCGTTTGTTCGTTTGTTCGTTTGTTCGTTTGTTCGTTTGTTCGTTTGTTCGTTTGTTCGTTTGTTCGTTTGTTCGTTTGTTCGTTTGTTCGTTTGTTCGTTTGTTCGTTTGTTCGTTTGTTCGTTTGTTCGTTTGTTCGTTTGTTCGTTTGTTCGTTTGTTCGTTTGTTCGTTTGTTCGTTTGTTCGTTTGTTCGTTTGTTCGTTTGTTCGTTTGTTCGTTTGTTCGTTTGTTCGTTTGTTCGTTTGTTCGTTTGTTCGTTTGTTCGTTTGTTCGTTTGTTCGTTTGTTCGTTTGTTCGTTTGTTCGTTTGTTCGTTTGTTCGTTTGTTCGTTTGTTCGTTTGTTCGTTTGTTCGTTGGTTCTTTGTTTCGTTGGTTCGTTGTTTCGTTTGTTCGTTTGTTCGTTTGTTCGTTTGTTCGTTTGTTCGTTTGTTCGTTAGTTCGTTTTGTTCGTTTGTTCGTTTGTTCGTTTGTTCGTTTGTTCGTTTGTTCGTTTGTTCGTTTGTTCGTTTGTTCGTTTGTTCGTTTGTTCGTTTGTTCGTTTGTTCGTTTGTTCGTTTGTTCGTTTGTTCGTTTGTTCGTTTGTTCGTTTGTTCGTTTGTTCGTTTGTTCGTTTGTTCGTTTGTTCGTTTGTTCGTTTGTTCGTTTGTTCGTTTGTTCGTTTGTTCGTTTGTTCGTTTGTTCGTTTGTTCGTTTGTTCGTTTGTTCGTTTGTTCGTTTGTTCGTTTGTTCGTTTGTTCGTTTGTTCGTTTGTTCGTTTGTTCGTTTGTTCGTTTGTTCGTTTGTTCGTTTGTTCGTTTGTTCGTTGGTTCTTTGTTTCGTTGGTTCGTTGTTTCGTTTGTTCGTTTGTTCGTTTGTTCGTTTGTTCGTTTGTTCGTTTGTTCGTTAGTTCGTTTGTTCGTTTGTTCGTTTGTTCGTTTGTTCGTTTGTTCGTTTGTTCGTTTGTTCGTTTGTTCGTTTGTTCGTTTGTTCGTTTGTTCGTTTGTTCGTTTGTTCGTTTGTTCGTTTGTTCGTTTGTTCGTTTGTTCGTTTGTTCGTTTGTTCGTTTGTTCGTTTGTTCGTTTGTTCGTTTGTTCGTTTGTTCGTTTGTTCGTTCGTTCGTTGGTTCGTTGTTTCGTTGGTTCGTTGGTTCGGTGGTTCGTTGGTTCGTTGGTCGTTGGTTCGTTGGTTCGTTGGTTCGTTGGTTCGTTTGTTCGCTTGTTCGTTTGTTCGTTGGTTCTTTGTTTCGTTGGTTCGTTGGTTCGTTGTTTCGTTGGTTCGTTGGTTCGATTGTTCGTTAGTTCGTTGGTTCGTTGGTTCGTTGGTTCGTTGGATCGTTTTTTTCTTTGTTTCTTTGTTTCTTTGTCTCTTTGTTCGATTGTTCGTTTGTTCGTTTGTTCGTTTGTTCGTTTGTTCGTTTGTTCGTTTGTTCGTTTGTTCGTTTGTTCGTTTGTTCGTTTGTTCGTTTGTTCGTTTGTTCGTTTGTTCGTTTGTTCGTTTGTTCGTTTGTTCGATTGTTCGATTGTTCGTTTGTTGGTTTGTTCGTTGGTTCGTTGGTTCGTTGTTTCGTTGGTTCGTTGGTTCGTTGGTTCGTTGGTTCGTTGGTTCGTTGGTTCGTTGGTTCGTTGGTTCGTTGGTTCGTTGGTTCGTTGGTTCGTTTTTTTCTTTGTTTCTTTGTTTCTTTGTCTCTTTGTTCGATTGTTCGTTTGTTCGTTTGTTCGTTTGTTCGTTTGTTCGTTTGTTCGTTTGTTCGTTTGTTCGTTTGTTCGTTTGTTCGTTTGTTCGTTTGTTCGTTTGTTCGTTTGTTCGTTTGTTCGTTTGTTCGTTTGTTCGTTTGTTCGTTTGTTCGTTTGTTCGTTTGTTCGTTTGTTCGTTTGTTCGTTTGTTCGTTGGTTCGTTGGTTCTTTGTTTCGTTGGTTCGTTGTTTCGTTGGTTCGTTGGTTCGATTGTTCGTTAGTTCGTTGGTTCGTTGGTTCGTTGGTTCGTTGGATCGTTTTTTCTTTGTTTCTTTGTTTCTTCGTCTCTTTGCTCGATTGTTCGTTTGTTCGTTTGTTCGTTTGTTCGTTTGTTCGCTTATTCGTTTGTTCGTGGGTTCGTTGGTTCATTGGTTCGTTGGTTCGTTGGTTCGTTGGTTCGTTGGTTCGTTGGTTCGTTGGTTCGTTGGTTCATTGGTTCGTTGGTTCGTTTTTTCTTTGTTTCTTTGTTTCTTTGTCTCTTTGTTCGATTGTTCGTTTGTTCGTTTGTTCGTTTGTTCGTTTGTTCGTTTGTTCGTTTGTTCGTTTGTTCGTTTGTTCGATTGTTCGATTGTTCGTTTGTTGGTTTGTTCGTTGGTTCGTTGGTTCGTTGTTTCGTTGGTTCGTTGGTTCGTTGGGTCGTTGGTTCGTTGGTTCGTTGGTTCGTTGGTTCGTTTTATCTTTGTTTCTTTGTTTCTTTGTCTCTTTGTTCGATTGTTCGTTTGTTCCTTTGTTCGTTTGTTCGTTTGTTCGTTTGTTCGTTTGTTCGTTTGTTCGTTTGTTCGATTGTTCGTTTGTTCGTTTGTTCGTTTGTTCGTTTGTTCGTTTGTTCGTTTGTTCGTTTGTTCGTTTGTTCGTTTGTTCGTTTGTTCGTTTGTTCGTTTGTTCGTTTGTTCGTTTGTTCGTTTGTTCGTTTGTTCGTTTGTTCGTTCGTTCGTTGGTTCGTTGTTTCGTTGGTTCGTTGGTTCGGTGGTTCGTTGGTTCGTTGGTCGTTGGTTCGTTGGTTCGTTGGTTCGTTGGTTCGTTTGTTCGCTTGTTCGTTTGTTCGTTGGTTCTTTGTTTCGTTGGTTCGTTGGTTCGTTGTTTCGTTGGTTCGTTGGTTCGATTGTTCGTTAGTTCGTTGGTTCGTTGGTTCGTTGGTTCGTTGGATCGTTTTTTTCTTTGTTTCTTTGTTTCTTTGTCTCTTTGTTCGATTGTTCGTTTGTTCGTTTGTTCGTTTGTTCGTTTGTTCGTTTGTTCGTTTGTTCGTTTGTTCGTTTGTTCGTTTGTTCGTTTGTTCGTTTGTTCGTTTGTTCGTTTGTTCGTTCGTTCGTTTGTTCGTTTGTTCGTTTGTTCGATTGTTCGATTGTTCGTTTGTTGGTTTGTTCGTTGGTTCGTTGGTTCGTTGTTTCGTTGGTTCGTTGGTTCGTTGGTTCGTTGGTTCGTTGGTTCGTTGGATCGTTTTTTCTTTGTTTCTTTGTTTCTTCGTCTCTTTGCTCGATTGTTCGTTTGTTCGTTTGTTCGTTTGTTCGTTTGTTCGCTTATTCGTTTGTTCGTGGGTTCGTTGGTTCATTGGTTCGTTGGTTCGTTGGTTCGTTGGTTCGTTGGTTCGTTGGTTCGTTGGTTCGTTGGTTCATTGGTTCGTTGGTTCGTTTTTTCTTTGTTTCTTTGTTTCTTTGTCTCTTTGTTCGATTGTTCGTTTGTTCGTTTGTTCGTTTGTTCGTTTGTTCGTTTGTTCGTTTGTTCGTTTGTTCGATTGTTCGATTGTTCGTTTGTTGGTTTGTTCGTTGGTTCGTTGGTTCGTTGTTTCGTTGGTTCGTTGGTTCGTTGGGTCGTTGGTTCGTTGGTTCGTTGGTTCGTAGGTTCGTTTTATCTTTGTTTCTTTGTTTCTTTGTCTCTTTGTTCGATTGTTCGTTTGTTCCTTTGTTCGTTTGTTCGTTTGTTCGTTTGTTCGTTTGTTCGTTTGTTCGTTTGTTCGATTGTTCGTTTGTTCGTTTGTTCGTTTGTTCGTTTGTTCGTTTGTTCGTTTGTTCGTTTGTTCGTTTGTTCGTTTGTTCGTTTGTTCGTTTGTTCGTTTGTTCGTTTGTTCGTTTGTTCGTTTGTTCGTTCGTTCGTTGGTTCGTTGTTTCGTTGGTTCGTTGGTTCGGTGGTTCGTTGGTTCGTTGGTCGTTGGTTCGTTGGTTCGTTGGTTCGTTGGTTCGTTGGTTCGTTTGTTCGCTTGTTCGTTTGTTCGTTGGTTCTTTGTTTCGTTGGTTCGTTGGTTCGTTGTTTCGTTGGTTCGTTGGTTCGATTGTTCGTTAGTTCGTTGGTTCGTTGGTTCGTTGGTTCGTTGGATCGTTTTTTTCTTTGTTTCTTTGTTTCTTTGTCTCTTTGTTCGATTGTTCGTTTGTTCGTTTGTTCGTTTGTTCGTTTGTTCGTTTGTTCGTTTGTTCGTTTGTTCGTTTGTTCGTTTGTTCGTTTGTTCGTTCGTTCGTTTGTTCGTTTGTTCGTTTGTTCGATTGTTCGATTGTTCGTTTGTTGGTTTGTTCGTTGGTTCGTTGGTTCGTTGTTTCGTTGGTTCGTTGGTTCGTTGGTTCGTTGGTTCGTTGGTTCGTTGGTTCGTTGGTTCGTTGGTTCGTTGGTTCGTTGGTTCGTTGGTTCGTTGGTTCGTTTTTTTCTTTGTTTCTTTGTTTCTTTGTCTCTTTGTTCGATTGTTCGTTTGTTCGTTTGTTCGTTTGTTCGTTTGTTCGTTTGTTCGTTTGTTCGTTTGTTCGTTTGTTCGTTTGTTCGTTTGTTCGTTTGTTCGTTTGTTCGTTTGTTCGTTTGTTCGTTTGTTCGTTTGTTCGTTTGTTCGTTTGTTCGTTTGTTCGTTTGTTCGTTTGTTCGTTTGTTCGTTTGTTCGTTTGTTCGTTTGTTCGTTGGTTCGTTGGTTCTTTGTTTCGTTGGTTCGTTGTTTCGTTGGTTCGTTGGTTCGATTGTTCGTTAGTTCGTTGGTTCGTTGGTTCGTTGGTTCGTTGGATCGTTTTTTCTTTGTTTCTTTGTTTCTTCGTCTCTTTGCTCGATTGTTCGTTTGTTCGTTTGT
>NW_027488176.1:0-9568 GCF_050908995.1 Andrena cerasifolii | reverse complement strand
TTTATACATCCGTATACTGTCTTTTTACTACTTTTGACAGGCATGTAAGAGACAAGAGGCAACGCCGGCGCTTCGACCTGGCCTGGCGCTATCCGATATTACAGCGCCCACTCTATTTTATCTTACTGGCCTTATTTTACTTTTTGTGTTGCGTTATTTTATACTATTCTTAGTTTTATTACTTATTTTATACATCTCGGCGACTGCCCGGATTCACAATCGCTAGAACTATCGTTCTCCGCTCTTATTACGTATTGCTATTTCTTTCGAACGCTTATATTTCGCGCCGCTGTGCTGCTGCACCTTCATATTCATACTCATCAGCCATTCACCCACTCATTTCATCCACTGCGCGCCCACGCACTCGGGAGACTTCCACCGTTGGTCCGGCGATATAACCACTCTAGTCATTTCTATATATTGTAGGAAATTGTATAAAAAATGAGATTATACGCGGGTTTGTATTGGATTTATTAGTAGATATTCTGACACACAGAAAACGCAAAAGGAGTAAGTGAAGTTGAATTGAAAATAAAGGAAAATAGAGACTCTGATTGCCCGCGGCTATTGTCCCTCGGTTTCTCGCCTAACGTCTGGCGAATTCGAAAACCATCTCCCGACTAACGACTGCCGTTTCGAGGCATCGCCTTTGTCGTCGCAAACGCACACGCATACACACACCTTCGCTCCAAGGAGAGGCCAGTGTCGCCGACTGTTTACATTTAATAATTGTTTTGATCGCGACCGGTAACTGCCGGTTATTTTGTTACTACAATATTTTCTCTTTTTTTCTCTGCTTTTCACTTTTCTTTTCTACCCCTTTTTTTCCGTTTTAAATGACTTCGCCGGTTCCAACGATGGAAGTTGCCGTCGAACTACCGGCCACGGACGGCTTAACGTGTCCCGAGTGCTTCAACAAAAGGTCGTCGAAAAGCAACTCGTTTCGGTACAGGGGGTACGTGGAGTTCACCCAGACCAGGGAAGGCAAATGTGTATTTAGAGCACGCCCGATACGGTACTTCGTATTTGTTTTGGTTTACGAAGTAGGATTTACTGTTGCATTAGTATAAAAGAAACCGCGTTTAGTTCTTCTATAGATTGCACGGCTCATGCAGCGGTGTGTTTATAAACACTGGGCACGCTCTCGCGAATCAGCTGATGCGGCAGCTTGATTTCGTAGGGAATCCTTATGATTCTGGGGTATACACAATAATTCGAGACGTGGTTAATAACAAAGCGGTTTACTAGCCTTGTTTATGCGTTTTAACAAAGCGTGGGAATTTGTTAGCGCAAAACATGTATATAAATTGTAATATGAAAATATGAATATGACATACAATAATAGAGAAAAATGATATCTATTAGCAATATATATAATGGTATACAAAATAATAGATGAATAGCAATAAGCTTTTTAATGCAATAAGCGTTATTAATATAAGGTAATATGAAAATATATAGAAAGTGTAAAAGAAAAGATATATATATATATATATATATATATATATATATATATATATATATGTAGTTAATAGACGTTAATGATATGAATATACAGGGTGTCCCAAAAATGTCGGAGTTCCTTGAAAGGGGTGACTCAGGGGGTGATTTGAAACAACTTTTTCCTTAGCGGAAATATTGTCCGAAGCTTCGTTAACGAGATATTAACAAAAACCCCCGACCAATCAGAGCGCGCGCCTTCCGCCCGAGCTCCCGTTGTAGCGTTGGCTACGCGGCAGGCGGCTGCGCTTGTACTACGAAGGTATGAACAAGCAAGTCGGCATGCACCGAAGGAAACCGCGTTACACAATTTTATTTTAAAGCGAAATCTTAGATAATAATTGTTTGAAGTGAGAGGACAAGAAATACGCAAATTTCGTTTTCAAATAAGGCATAAACGAAAAGGTAATGTAACAAAAAATGTACGCCAATGATCATAATTCGTTATTGAGGTAAAAATCCGTAGTTTAATCACGGCTAACATAACTAAATTTAAAAAATAATATTAGGTGTATGAATAAATTCTTTCAGACTGGATTTACATAATCGGTATAAAGCAACCGAATTTCTATCGCAGTGATATTCGTAAGCTACCAGAAAAATGGCAAAAGATAATTAACAATAATGGAAATTATTTCGATGATTGAGTTGTTTTCATATTTTTTTAAATCAAACTTATTGAACTCTAAAATCGAACAGAATTTATTTCTACACCTAATAATCACTAATAAATTAAATAACACTCCCCCCTACGGGCATTCCTTTCCTTCCTTTCCTTCCTTTTCGGAAACCTGTGTCACTAAGTAGGTCACTGTGGCGATCCTGGTCATCGGTGGACGAAAAGATTTATGGTAGGGTTGCGCCGAGTGCACAGCTGATCTCAGGTACACGACATCATCCAAAGTTAAGAGTCGCAACGTCAAGTGCGTCCGCGTTAATGTACCGAATATTCACTTCACTGCACTCCTACTAACACTGATCACTTAATTTATTTTTCATGGAACGTGTTGTTCCTACGTTATAAAAATTTGTGGAAATGAATGAGAACTTGGCAGAGAACATTTCTGGGACGAGATTGCTAGCTGACTGACAGGATTTTTTCCAAGCAACTTCCTCTACCCCCAAGTAGTTTCTCTCGTTCCATTATGAGTTAACTCCCACCAGAACAAGAGGCTTTAGGTAAAAAGAAGCCAGCACATTTTCGAAACACACGTTCTTTGCAGATGTGCAACGAACGACCCATCTTACACTTTCACATAAGTCCGCGTTCCGTCCTTTTACTGCCAATGTACCCGTTGCTTAGAGATAGACCGAAGAGAAGAGAAGCAGAAAGTCTTCGAGTTGCTATAATGAAGAAAAGGCATACCAATCCTGTTTCCGTTTTCCAAAACCTGAGTTCACGTCAGCTACGAGGCGGAACCAGCTAAGCCATAAATTACTCAAAACAAATCGTTCTCTACCGCCGACTCGCAGGACAATATGGTAATAAATCGTGACCCTGGCGAAATGCTATGGCCGACCAGCCTGATTAATTTTTAGGAACTAGCAATTAAAAAGTAATATCCAACATCAATACGCCTCGCGGAGAGATACGGGAAGAAAGGGGGTAACTCGTTTACTGCGCGTAGTCCCGCCTGCTTCGTGTTTCCTTCAAATTAAAGACAGATCCCTTATCTCTCGAGTATAAGCACGCGCTAGAATTACCAAACAAAAGCACGCGTTAACGTATTCCGTGCGAGAAAAGGTGGGCATGAATTCCGATTGGTTCTAACCTAACCAATCTGCCCTGCATCTCTCCCAAACGGCCACTGTTTTGAAGAGGCCTTCTTCTCAACCATGTTTCCTCCCCAAGGCCTACCAGTATAAACACGCGGTTGAATTTCAAAACAAAAGCACGCGTCGACGTATTCCGTGCGAGAGAAGGTGGGCTTCGGGGAGGAGATATTGCTGTGAAGAGGGCCTCTTCAAGACAGTGGCCGCTTCAGAAGGATGCCGGGCCGATTGGTTAGATTAGGACCAATCGGACGCGTGCTTTTGTTTTGAAATTCGAGTGCGTATTTATACTGGTGGGCCTTGTGGAGGAGACATGGCTGTGAAGAAGGCCTCTTCAAAACAGTGGCCGTTTGGGAGGGATGCAGGGCAGATTTATTTAGGCTACGACCAATCGGACTTCATGCCCACCTTTTCTCGCACGAAATACGTCAACGCGTGCTTTTGTTTTGAAATTCGAGCGCGTCCTTATACTCGAGAGATAAGGGACCTGCCTTTAATTGGAAGGAAGGACGAAGCAGGTGGGACTACGCGCAGTCACCGAGTTACCCCCTTTCTTCCTGTGTCTATCCGCGAGACGTATTTAAAATTAATCAGGCTGGTCGGCCAAAGCATTTCGCTAGGGTCGCGGTTTATGACCGTATTGTCCTGCGAGTCGGCGGTAGAGAACGATTTGTTTTGGGTAATTTATGGCTTAGCTGGTTCCGCCTCGTAGCTGACGTGAGCTCAGGGTATTCGAAAACGGAAACAGGAATGGTATGCCTTTTCTTCTTTATAGCAAGTCGAAGACTTTCTGTTTCTCTTGTCTTCGGGCCCTTTCGAACCGAAACACGTGGTGTCTGCTGTCTATCTCGAAGCAACGGGTACATTGGCAGTAAAAGGACGGAACGCGGACTTATGTGAAAGTGTAGGATGGGTCGTTCGTTGCACATCTGCAAAGAACGTGTGTTTCGAAAATGTGCTGGCTTCTTTTTACCTAAAGCCTCTTGTTCTGGTGGGAGTTAACTCATAATGGAACGAGAGAAACTACTTGGAGGTAGAGGAAGTTGCTTGGAAAAAATCCTGTCAGTCAGCTAGCAATCTCGTCCCAGAAATGTTCTCCGCTGAAGAATTTTACGCCATGTTCTGGGTGTACGCTGGGATCAACGGGGACGCAAGTTCTACTGTGCGAGCGTTTGCACGGGAATACTCGCAAATCCAAACCCCCAGCGAGGATACGATTCGGCGTTTGGCGTCAAAATTATTCTCAACGGAGTCAATGATGCTGCAAGGCGTGCATAGACGCTGAGGGTGGTCACATCGAGCAACTGCTCAACTAACAGTAATCGGCCCCATTTTATAACGTAGGAACAACAGGTTCCATGAAAAGTAAATTAAGTGATCAGTGTTAGTGGCCGTGCAGTGAAGTGAATATTCGGTACATTAACCCGGACGCACTTGACGTTGTAATCCTTACCTTCGGGTGGTGTCGTATACCTGCGATCAGCTGAGCACTGGGCGCAACCCTACCATAAATCTTTTCGTCCACCGATGACCAGGATCGGCACAGTGACCTACTTAGTGACACAGGTTTCGGAAAAGGAAGGAAAGGAAGGAAAGGAATGCCCGTAGGGGTGTGTGTTATTTAAATTATTAGTGATTATTAGGTGTAGAAATAAATTCTGTTCGATTTTAGGGTTCAATAACAGTTTGATTTAAAAAAAAATAAAATAAGAACAACTCAATCATCGAAATAATTTCCATTATTGTTAATTAGCTTTTGCCAATTTTCTGGTAGCTTACGAATATCACTGCGATAGAAATTCGGTTGCTTTATACCGATTATGTAAATCCAGTCTGAAAGAATTTATTCATACACCTAATATTATTTTTTAAATTTAGTTATGTTAGCCGTGATTAAACTACGGATTTTTACCTCAATAACGAATTATGATCATTGGCGTACATTTTTTGTTACATTACCTTTTCGTTTATGCCTTATTTGAAAACGAAATTTGCGTATTTCTTGTCCTCTCACTTCAAACAATTATTATTTAAGATTTCGCTTTAAAATAAAATTGTGTAACGCGGTTTCCTTCGGTGCATGCCGACTTGCTTGTTCATACCTTCGTAGTACAAGCGCAGCCGCCTGCCGCGTAGCCAACGCCACAACGGGAGCTCGGGCGGAAGGCGCGCGCTCTGATTGGTCGGGGGTTTTTGTTAATATCTCGTTAACGAAGCTTCGGACAATATTTTCGCTAAGGAAAAAGTTGTTTCAAATCATCCCCTGAGTCACCCCTTTCAAGGAACTCCGACATTTTTGGGACACCCTGTATATATTAACGGTAATGAATTTGGTAGTATGGAGATGAACAATAAGATATAATAATAGTAATAAATGCTTACAGTAGATGCCGTTGAACACTGGCTTTAGCACTTTAATATTTGAATGAACAATGAGGTTGAAGATCTTTAACACCGTTTGATACTTTTGATGCTATTTCGGCAAAAGAATATCGATGAAAGAGGACGCGGTCTCGCAGGACCTCGTATTTATGTGTTTTCACAGGAATATTGCGGGGGTGACGCGCGGTAAAGACCTTGACACATTTCGGAATAAGACGCTGTATGACTTCCGGGGTTTTTATAAACGGTATGGCTATTAATAGCCATATTTTTGTCACGTACGCCAATTGCGTCGTAATTGGGATACTGGGTTTTTTATAAACGGTATTTGGAGATACTCAACTCTTCGATTGGATTTCGGGTGTTTGATAGGAATAGGGGATAGATTGTTTGGACTTCATGAGTCGTAAAGAGGGGATTGAGACTTGGTCTCTATTTAAGAGGGATTTTGTAATGAGGGACTTGTTTGAATTCGTTTTTAAAAGAATGATTCGTGCCTTGTAGGACGAATAGGCGAAGAGGGTTTTGAAACGACCATCTCGTGATGGGGACCACTAAGGTATATCAGCGAGGTGGAGGTTTGTATTGCTCATCTCGTGATGGGGATCTCTAAGATACATCATCGAGGTAGAGTTTTGTATCGATCATCATGTGTTGTTGACCACTAGGGTGCAACATTAAGGTGATCGGCGATTGAGGAGATGGGGTAGGAGTTGAGTTTCATAGAGTTTAGTGGAGTGATTTCGAGGTTTACTTGTGGAATTTGGAATAAGAGTGCGCGAAAAATCGTGGGACGTTACAAATGAATTAAAGAAAAAATTAAATAAACAAAAATTTAAAAAAAAAAATTTTAAAAATAAAAAAAATTTTTTTTTAAAAATTTCAAAGAAATTAAAAAAAATTTAAAATTAAAAAAAAAATTTAAAAAAAAAATTGAAAAATATAGAAAAATAAAGAAAATAAAAATAAATAAATGAATAAAAAATAATAATAAATGAATTAAAGAAAAAATTAAATAAACACACATTTAAAAAAAAAATTAAAAATTATTTTAAGAAATTTAAAAACAAATTTTAAAAAAAATTTTAAAAAAATTTTAAAAAACTAAATGAATTTTTTTGTAAAAATTTTTTAAAAAATTTTAAAAAATTTAAAAATTGAAAAAAAAGAAAAAATTAAAAAATGATAATAAATAAATTTTAAAAAAATTTCAAAGAAATTAAAATTTTTTTTTTAAAAATAATAATAATTTAAAAAAAATAAATTTTTTTTAAAAAGTAAATAATTTAAAACAAAAATAAATCAGAAGAACAAAAAAATTAAAAATAAAGAATATATACAAAAATTAAAAAAAAATAAAAAAAATTAAAAATCAACAAAAATATAAACAAATAAAAATAAAAAAAATTTAAATAAAAGTTTAAAAATTGAAAAAAAGATAAATTTAAAAATAATAATAATAATAAATGAATTAAAGGAAAATTAAATACAAATTATTTTTTTTTAAAATTCTTTTAAAAATTTAAAAAAAAATTAAAATAAAAAATATTTTAAAAAAGAAAAAAATTAATAAATAATTTTTAAAAAAAAATTAAAAAAAAATTTTTTTAAAAAATTCTTTAAAGAATTTTAAAAAAATTAAGATAAAAATATATAAAAAAATAAAAAAATAATAAATAATTTAAAAAAAAATTTTAATTTTTAAAAAAAAATGTTAAAAAATTAAAACAAAATTTAAATAAAAATTTTTTACAAAAACTTAAAAAAATTTAAAAAAAAAATTAAAATTAAATTAAAAAAATATATAATAAAAATAAAAAAATAAAAAAATTATAAAATTTTTTTTTTAAATATTAAAAAATTATTTTAAGAAATTTAAAAACAAATTTTAAAAAAATTAAAAAAAAATTTAAAAAAAAAACAAATTTTTAAACAATTAAAAAAAAATTTTAAGATTGTTGTGCCCTGCGTGATGGCTCGCAAGGCTGGTACGGGATCTGGCGTAATCGTGGGTTCGGGAGTAATTAAAGGATGAGAATCCACCGGATGAACTACACCAAGTGTGATTAAACCCAAAGACTAAGTCTTTATTCAAAAACACTTAAACTAGACCGGAGTGTACAAGTAGGAATTAACCGTGTTAACTGGTCGAGAGTCGGCTCTAGAGTCTCCCTTTTTGTGGCGGCAAATCGGTTTTTATTGCGCTATTGGGCGTGGTGCCGTCGCTTCGCGTTGCCGTGCATGGTCACGTTGCAACGCTCGCAATTTCGCTGATTTTGTAGTTTCGCGCTTTGCCTCGCAACTGATTTTGCTTAGGAACGTCTCGAACGTTCTGGAGTAGTATAATGGTTAATATGAAGTATAATATGTCGCGTGACACGTGTGCTTGGGCGTTGCCTGGGCACAACATCCCTCCCCCCTTGGGGAGGAAAAGCCATAGCTTTTTCTGCCGATGATAAACTATCTTAGGGAAATCCCAAAACTCGTAATGGTTGGGTTGGTTATCATCGACTTACATGTGGTTTTTCTTAACTAGCTTATAATGGTATATTTTAAAGAGAATTAGTGGAAGACGTTTCCTCCTTACTAACTATTTTGATTATCGCTTCGGGTTTTTGTGTTGTTTTGTCGCGACTCGTGTTGTCTGTGGTACAGTGTCGTGGTGTTTTTGCTTTGCAGCGTACAATGCATTTGTAAAGTGCGAACATACATAGTGTAGTTGTGATAAATCCCGTCACAGAGGATAGTGTAAAGAAGCTATAGTGATACTCGGTTGGTATAATCTCGGGTTTTTCTAAATCGTTTTGTAAGTCTTCTAATTTTTTACTAACTTTATTTAATTCTTCCGGGTGTTTGATTATTCTTTTAAGTTCAAAATTGGTATGTCGGTACGAATTTACAGTGGTCTGTGGAAACGTAATTTCGTCTAGTGTCAAATTGTAACCAGGTAAGTAGTTCCATGTTTTTTCTATTCCGTATTGTTTTCCGGTTTCTATCGTAAATTCGGCGGTAGTGATAGTACATTTATTTCTTATCGTTATTATACCAGAGTCCTTAATACTATACATGTTTGTGTTTTTATCGCCGCAGGTTACTGCTAGTTGTATTTGTTTCGGTGCGATATAAATCCATGTGCCCGGTTGTTGTAATTCTATCAGGATCGTGTGTTTCAGTGTCATGATTCGTATTTTACAATTGTTCGGTTTTTGCGTCAATTTTGTGTACAACTGTACTTCGCAGGGTCCGTATGGTATCGCTTTGAACATTGGATGGTTTGAGGTGCAGAGATATAGCTCGTTTATAGTTTTACATTCTGTTAGGTCTTGTTTGCTTAGTTGTATGTAATCTTGCACCGAGGTGTCGAGTACCACGTATGAGTCGAGGGGTTCTATATACGCGTAGAACGAATCGTTTACCTTTGTGGGTACCGGGTGTACCTTGCTTAATTTGAATTTCTTTGCGCTCAACAATGGGATATCTAGTACTACGGTAATTGATTTCGTATCCGAAAATGCGGAAAGTGTAAGGATGTCGTATAGGACGTGCATATTTTCTAGTTTTATTCCGATCGGGAAGTCTAATCCTTGCGGGATGTGAGCGAGTGCTGAAGTGAGGTATGTTATGATTTGTGCCGGTGGCATTAATTGTGGGTTAAGGACTCCTTTCTTTATATCCATTATGAATTCTAACAAGTCTTGTGTGTCACGCAGGAGTGTTTCCGCGACGCTATTTATTAGTATGAGGTTTTCGTCTATTGTCTCTCGAAATCTAGTAATGTCAGTCGTCTGTTGTAGTAAGTATTGAATTTGCCAAGTTGCGTTTAAAAGGGTTTTTTCATTTTCTTGTACGTTGTGTATAGTTTCATTTAGAAGTTCGGCGTTAGCTCTTACAATTTGCATTTGCCCTTTGATTG
>NW_027488175.1:0-9570 GCF_050908995.1 Andrena cerasifolii | reverse complement strand
AAAAAAAAAATTTAAAAATTAAAAAAAATTTAAAAATTAAAAAAAAATTTAAAAATTAAAAAAAAAATTTTAAAAATTAAAAAAATTAAAAAAATTAAAAAAATTAAAAAATATAAATAATTTAAAAAAAAAATTTAAAAATTAAAAAAATTAAAAAAAATTAAAGAAAAGAAAAAAAATTTTAAAAAAATTTTAAAAAATTAAAAAAAATTTTTGAAATAAAAAAATAATACTTTTAAATAAATTAAAAAAAAAATTTAGAAAAATTTTCAAAAATTAAAAAAAAAATTTTTTAAAATTTTAAAAATTTAAAAAAAAAATTTAAAAATTTTCAAAAATTAAAAAAAAATAAAAAAAATTTTAAAATTAAAAAAAAAATTTTAAAAATTAAAAAAAATTATAAGAAAATTTAAAAAAAAAATTAAAAAATTAAAAAAATTAAAAAATTAAAATAAAAGAAAAAAATTTTAAAAAAATTAAAAAACATTTTTTGAAATAAAAAAATTATAATTTTAAAAAAAAATTTTAAAAAAATTAAAAAAAAATTTAAAAAACAGTTTTGAAATAAAAAATTAAAAACAATTTTAGAAAAATTTTCAAAAATTAAAAAAAAAATTTAAAAAATTAAAAAAATTTAAAAAATTAAAAAAATTAAAAAATATAAATAATTTAAAAAAAATTTAAAAATTAAAAAAAAATTTAAAACTTAAAAAAAAATTTAAAAATTAAAATAATTAAAAAATATAAATAATTTAAAAAAAAAAATTAAAAATTAAAAAAAAAATTTAAAAATTAAAAAAATTTAAAAAAATAAAATAAAAGAAAAAAAATTAAAAAAAAATTAAAAATCATTTTTTGAAATAAAAAAATTATAATTTAAAAAAAAATTAAAAAAATTTTAAAAATTTAAAAAAAAAATTTAAAATTTTCAAAATTAAAAAAAAAAAATTTACGAATTAAAAAAAAATTTTAAAATTAAAAAAAAATTTTTTAAATTAAAAAATATAAATAATTTAAAAAAAAATAAAAGAAAATTTAAAAATTAAAAAAAAAATTAAAATAAAAATTTAAAAAATTTTTTTTATAAAAATTAAAAAAAATTTTAAAAAAAAAATTTAAAAAATTAAAAAAATTATAAGAAAATTTAAAAAAAAAATTAAAAAATTAAAAAAATTAAAAAAAATTAAACAAAATTTTTTGAAATAAAAAAATTATAATTTTAAAAAAAAATTTTAAAAAATTAAAAAAAAAAAATAAAAAACATGTTTGAAATAAAAAATAATACTTTTAAAAAAATTTTAAAAAAATTTCAAAAATTAAAAAAAAATAAAAAAAATTTACAAATTAAAAAAAAAATTTTAAAATTAAAAAAAAATTTTAAAAATTAAAAAAAAATTAAAAAATAAAAAAATTAAAAAATATAAATAATTTAAAAAAATTAAAAAATTAAAATAAAAGAAAAAAAATTTAAAAAAAATTTTAAAAAAATTAAAAAAAAAATTTAAAAATTAAAAAAAATTATAAGAAAATTTAAAAAAAAATTAAAAAATTAAAAAAATTAAAAAATTAAAATAAAAGAAAAAAATTTAAAAAAAATTAAAAAACATTTTTTGAAATAAAAAAATTATAATTTTAAAAAATATTTTAAAAAAATTAAAAAAAATTTAAAAAACAGTTTTGAAATAAAAAATTAAAAACAAGTTTAGAAAAATTTTCAAAAATTAAAAAAAAAATTTAAAAATTAAAAAAATTTAAAAAATTAAAAAAATTAAAAAATATAAATAATTTAAAAAAAAATTTAAAAATTAAAAAAAAATTTAAAACTTAAAAAAAAATTTAAAAATTAAAAAAATTAAAAAAATTAAAAAAATTAAAAAATATAAATAATTTAAAATAAAATTAAAAATTAAAAAAAAAATTTAAAAATTAAAAAAATTTTAAAAAATAAAATAAAAGAGAAAAAAATTAAAAATCATTTTTTGAAATAAAAAAATTATAATTTTAAAAAAATTTAAAAAAAAATTTAAAAATTTAAAAAAAAAATTTAAAAATTTTCAAAAATTAAAAAAAAAATAAAAAAAAATTTACAAATTAAAAAAAAAATTTAAAATTAAAAAAAAATTTTAAAAATTAAAAAAATTAAAAAATAAATAATTTTTTTTAATTTTGTTAAAAAATTTAAACAAATTTAAAAAAATTTTTTTTTAAAAAATTTAAATATAAATAAAGCAGAGAAAATTTTTAAAAAATTTTAAAAAATTTAAAAAAAAAATGTAAAAAAATTAGAAGAAAATTTAAAAAAAATTAAAAATTTGAAAAAATTAAAAAAAAATTAAAAGCATTTTTTAAATAAAATAATAATACTTTTAAAAAAATTAAACAAAAATTTAGAAAAATTTTCAAAAATTCAAAAAAATAAAAGAAAATTTAAAAAAAAATTTAAAAATTGAAAAAATTAAAAAAATTAAAAAAATTACAAAAATTAAAATAAAAGGAAAAAAATTAAAAAACATTTTTTGAAATAAAAAAATTATTATTTAAAAAAAATAAAAAAAAATTTAAAATTTAAAAAAAATTTTAAAAAAAATTTAAAAAATTTGTTTAAAAAATTAAAAAAAAAGGTTTAAGTAAATTTTAAAAATTAAAAAAAAATTAAAAAAAATAGAAATTAAAAAAAAAATTTAAAAAATTAAAAAAACATTTTTGAAATAAAAAAATAATACTTTTAAATAAATTAAAAAAAAATTTTTTTTAAATTTTAAAAATTAAAAAAAATTATAAGAAAATTTAAAAAAAAATTTAAAAAATTGAAAAAGTTAAAAAAATTAAAATAAGAGAAAAAAATTAAAAAACATTTTTTTAAATAAAAAAATTATGATTTTAAAAAAAATTTAAAGTAATTTTAAAAAATTTTTAAAAAAATTTAGAAAAATTGTCAAAAATTAAAAAGAAATAAAAAAAATTTAAAAATTAAAAAAAAATTTAAAATTAAAACAAAAATTTAAAAATTAAAAAAAAATTTAAAAATTAAAAAAAAAATTTAAAAATTAAAAAAATTTTAAAAATTAAAAAGTATAGAAAAAAATTAAAAAATAAATGAATTTTTTAATTTTGTTAAAAATTGAAACAAAATTAAAAATTTTTTTTTAATTTTTTAAAAAATTTAAATAAAAATAAAGCATAAAAATTTTTTAAAAAATTAAAAAAAAAATTTAAAAAATAAAAAAAAATTAAATATTAAAAAAAAAATTAAAAATTAAAAAAAAAATTTTAAAAATTAAAAAAAAAATTTTAAAAAATTTTAAAAATTTTTTAAAAATTAAAAAAAAATATAAGAAAATTCAAAAAAAATTTAAAAATTTGAAAAAATTTGAAAAAATTAAAAACATTTTTGAAATAAAAAGATAATACTTTTAAAAAAAATTAAAAACAATTTTAGAAATATTTTCAAAAATTAAAAAAAAATAAAAAAAAAAATTTAAAAATTAAAAAAAAAATTTTAAAATTAAAAAAAAAATTAAAAATTAAAAAAAAATTTAAAAGTTAAAAAAAATTTAAAAATTAAAAAAATTTTAAAAATTAAAAAAATTATAAAATATAAATAATTTAAAAAAAAAAATTAAAAATTAAAAAAAAATTTTAAAAATTAAAAAAATTAAAAAAATTTAAAAAATTAAAAAATATAAATAATTTAAAAAAAAATTTTAAAAATTAAAAAAAAATTTTAAAAATTAAAAAAATTAAAAAAAATAAAAGAAAAGAAAAAAAATTAAAAAAAAAATTTAACACATTTTTTTAAATAAAAAAATTATAATTTTAAAAAAATTTAAAAAAAATTTAAAAAAAAATTTTAAAAATTAAAAAAAAAGTTTTAAGAAAATTTTAAAAATTAAAAAAAAAATAAAAAAAGAAAAATAAAAATTAAAAAAAATTTTAAAAAATTAAAAAACATTTTTGAAATAAAAAAATAATACTTTTAAATAAATTAAAAAAAAAATTTAGAAAAATTTTCAAAAATTAAAAAAAAAATTTTAAAAAATTTTAAAAATTAAAAAAAAAATTTAAAAATTTCAAAAATTAAAAAAAAAATAAAAAAAAATTTTAAAATTAAAAAAAAAATATAAGAAAATTTAAAAAAATTTAAAATATTTAAAAAATTAAAAAAATTAAAATAAAAGAAAAAAAAATAAAAAAAAATTAAAAAACATTTTTTGAAATAAAAAAATTATAATTTTAAAAGAATTTTAAAAAAAATAAAATTTAAAAAAAAAATTAAAAATTTTCAAAAATTTTCAAAAATTAAAAAAAAAATAAAAAAAATTTTTTAAAATTAAAAAAAAAATTAAAAAATTAAAAAAAAATTATAAGAAAATTTAAAAAAAAAATTAAAAAATTAAAAAAATTAAAAAATTAGAATAAAAGAAAAAAATTTTAAAAAAATTAAAAAACATTTTTTGAAATAAAAAAATTATAATTTTAAAAAAAATTTTAAAAAAATTAAAAAAAAATTTAAAAAACAGTTTTGAAATAAAAAATTAAAAACAATTTTAGAAAAATTTTCAAAAATTAAAAAAAAAATAAAAAAAATTTTAAAAATTAAAAAAATTAAAAAAAAAAATAAAAAAAATTTTAAAAATAAAAAAAATTTTAAAAATTAAAAAAATTAAAAAAATTAAACAGTATAGAAAAAAAATTAAAAAATAAATAATTTTTTTTTAATTTTGTTAAAAAATTGAAACAAACTTAAATTTTTTTAATTTTTAAAAAATTGAAATAAAAATAAAGCATAGAAAATTTTTACAAAATTTTAAAAAATTTAAAAAAAATGTAAAAAAATTATAAGAAAATTTAAAAAAAAAATAAAAATTTGAAAAAATTAAAAAAAAATTAAAAACATTTTCGAAATAAAAAAATAATACTTTTAAAAAATTAAACAAAAATTTAGAAAAATTTTCAAAAATTCAAAAAAATAAAAGAAAATTTAAAAAAAAAATTTAAAAAATTGAAAAAATTAAAAAAATTAGAAAAATTAAAATAAAAGGAAAAAAATTAAAAAACATTTTTTGAAATAAAAAAATTATAATTTTAAAAAAAAATAAAAAAAATTTTAAAATTTAAAAAAAAAAATTTAAAAAAATTGTTTAAAAAATTAAAAAAAAAGTTTTAAGTAAATTTTAAAAATTAAAAAAAAATTAAAAAAAATAAAAATTAAAAAAAATGTAAAAAAATTAAAAAACATTTTTGAAATAAAAAAAAAATACTTTAAAAAAATTAAAAAAAAATTAGAAAAATTTTCAAAAATTAAAAAAAAATAAAAAAAAATTTTAAAAATTAAAAAAAAATTTTTAAATTAAAAAAAAAATTAAAAATTAAAAAAAAATTAAAAAATTAAAAAAAATTAAAAAATATAAATAATTTAAAAGAAAATAAAAAAATTTTTTTTTAAAAATTTAAAAAAGAATTTTAAAAAAAATTTTAAAAAAATTTTAAAAATTTAAAAAAAAATTTAAAAAATTTTCAAAAATTAAAAAAAAATAAAAAAAATTTACAAATTAAAAAAAAATTTTAAAATTAAAAAAAAAATTTTTAAATTAAAAAATATAAATAATTTAAAAAAAAATAAAAGAAAATTTAAAAATTAAAAAAAAAATTAAAATAAAAATTTAAAAAATTTTTTTTATAAAAATTAAAAAAAATTTAAAAAAAAAAAATTTAAAAAATTAAAAAAATTAAAAAATATAAATAATTTAAAAAAAAAAATTTAAAAATTAAAAAAATTAAAAAAAATTAAAGAAAAGAAAAAAAATTTTAAAAAAATTTTAAAAAATTAAAAAAAATTTTTGAAATAAAAAAATAATACTTTTAAATAAATTAAAAAAAAAATTTAGAAAAATTTTCAAAAATTAAAAAAAAAATTTTTTAAAATTTTAAAAATTTAAAAAAAAAATTTAAAAATTTTCAAAAATTAAAAAAAAATAAAAAAAATTTTAAAATTAAAAAAAAAATTTTAAAAATTAAAAAAAATTATAAGAAAATTTAAAAAAAAAATTAAAAAATTAAAAAAATTAAAAAATTAAAATAAAAGAAAAAAATTTTAAAAAAATTAAAAAACATTTTTTGAAATAAAAAAATTATAATTTTAAAAAAAATTTTAAAAAAATTAAAAAAAAATTTAAAAAACAGTTTTGAAATAAAAAATTAAAAACAATTTTAGAAAAATTTTCAAAAATTAAAAAAAAAATTTAAAAATTAAAAAAATTTAAAAAATTAAAAAAATTAAAAAATATAAATAATTTAAAAAAAATTTAAAAATTAAAAAAAAATTTAAAACTTAAAAAAAAAATTTAAAAATTAAAATAATTAAAAAATATAAAAATTTTAAAAAAAAAATTAAAAATTAAAAAAAAAATTTAAAAATTAAAAAAATTTAAAAAAATAAAATAAAAGAAAAAAAATTAAAAAAAAATTAAAAATCATTTTTTGAAATAAAAAAATTATAATTTTAAAAAAAAATTAAAAAAATTTTAAAAATTTAAAAAAAAATTTAAAAATTTTCAAAAATTAAAAAAAAAAAATTTACGAATTAAAAAAAAATTTTAAAATTAAAAAAAAATTTTTTAAATTAAAAAATATAAATAATTTAAAAAAAAATAAAAGAAAATTTAAAAATTAAAAAAAAAATTAAAATAAAAATTTAAAAAATTTTTTTTATAAAAATTAAAAAAAATTTTAAAAAAAAAATTTAAAAAATTAAAAAAATTATAAGAAAATTTAAAAAAAAAATTAAAAAATTAAAAAAATTAAAAAAAATTAAACAAAATTTTTTGAAATAAAAAAATTATAATTTTAAAAAAAAATTTTAAAAAATTAAAAAAAAAAAAATAAAAAACATGTTTGAAATAAAAAATAATACTTTTAAAAAAATTTTAAAAAAATTTCAAAAATTAAAAAAAAATAAAAAAAATTTACAAATTAAAAAAAAAATTTTAAAATTAAAAAAAAATTTTAAAAATTAAAAAAAAATTAAAAAAATAAAAAAATTAAAAAATATAAATAATTTAAAAAAATTAAAAAATTAAAATAAAAGAAAAAAAATTTAAAAAAAATTTTAAAAAAATTAAAAAAAAAATTTAAAAATTAAAAAAAATTATAAGAAAATTTAAAAAAAAAATTAAAAAATTAAAAAAATTAAAAAATTAAAATAAAAGAAAAAAATTTAAAAAAAATTAAAAAACATTTTTTGAAATAAAAAAATTATAATTTTAAAAAATATTTTAAAAAATTAAAAAAAATTTAAAAAACAGTTTTGAAATAAAAAATTAAAAACAAGTTTAGAAAAATTTTCAAAAATTAAAAAAAAAATTTAAAAATTAAAAAAATTTAAAAAATTAAAAAAATTAAAAAATATAAATAATTTAAAAAAAATTTAAAAATTAAAAAAAAATTTAAAACTTAAAAAAAAATTTAAAAATTAAAAAAATTAAAAAAATTAAAAAAATTAAAAAATATAAATAATTTAAAATAAAATTAAAAATTAAAAAAAAAATTTAAAAATTAAAAAAATTTTAAAAAATAAAATAAAAGAGAAAAAAATTAAAAATCATTTTTTGAAATAAAAAAATTATAATTTTAAAAAAATTTAAAAAAAAATTTAAAAATTTAAAAAAAAAATTTAAAAATTTTCAAAAATTAAAAAAAAAATAAAAAAAAATTTACAAATTAAAAAAAAAATTTAAAATTAAAAAAAAATTTTAAAAATTAAAAAAATTAAAAAATAAATAATTTTTTTTAATTTTGTTAAAAAATTTAAACAAATTTAAAAAAATTTTTTTTTAAAAAATTTAAATATAAATAAAGCAGAGAAAATTTTTAAAAAATTTTAAAAAATTTAAAAAAAAAAATGTAAAAAAATTAGAAGAAAATTTAAAAAAAATTAAAAATTTGAAAAAATTAAAAAAAAATTAAAAGCATTTTTTAAATAAAATAATAATACTTTTAAAAAAATTAAACAAAAATTTAGAAAAATTTTCAAAAATTCAAAAAAATAAAAGAAAATTTAAAAAAAAATTTAAAAATTGAAAAAATTAAAAAAATTAAAAAAATTACAAAAATTAAAATAAAAGGAAAAAAATTAAAAAACATTTTTTGAAATAAAAAAATTATTATTTAAAAAAAAATAAAAAAAAAATTTAAAATTTAAAAAAAATTTTAAAAAAAATTTAAAAAATTTGTTTAAAAAATTAAAAAAAAAGGTTTAAGTAAATTTTAAAAATTAAAAAAAAATTAAAAAAAATAGAAATTAAAAAAAAAATTTAAAAAAATTAAAAAAACATTTTTGAAATAAAAAAATAATACTTTTAAATAAATTAAAAAAAAAATTTTTTTAAATTTTAAAAATTAAAAAAAATTATAAGAAAATTTAAAAAAAAATTTAAAAAATTGAAAAAGTTAAAAAAATTAAAATAAGAGAAAAAAATTAAAAAACATTTTTTTAAATAAAAAAATTATGATTTTAAAAAAATTTAAAGTAATTTTAAAAAATTTTTAAAAAAATTTAGAAAAATTTTCAAAAATTAAAAAGAAATAAAAAAAATTTAAAAATTAAAAAAAAATTTAAAATTAAAACAAAAATTTAAAAATTAAAAAAAAATTTAAAAATTAAAAAAAAAATTTAAAAATTAAAAAAATTTTAAAAATTAAAAAGTATAGAAAAAAATTAAAAAATAAATGAATTTTTTAATTTTGTTAAAAATTGAAACAAAATTAAAAATTTTTTTTTAATTTTTTAAAAAATTTAAATAAAAATAAAGCATAAAAATTTTTTAAAAAATTAAAAAAAAAATTTAAAAAATAAAAAAAAAATTAAATATTAAAAAAAAAATTAAAAATTAAAAAAAAAATTTTAAAAATTAAAAAAAAAATTTTAAAAAATTTTAAAAATTTTTTAAAAATTAAAAAAAAATATAAGAAAATTCAAAAAAAATTTAAAAATTTGAAAAAATTTGAAAAAATTAAAAACATTTTTGAAATAAAAAGATAATACTTTTAAAAAAATTAAAAACAATTTTAGAAATATTTTCAAAAATTAAAAAAAATAAAAAAAAAATTTAAAAATTAAAAAAAAAATTTTAAAATTAAAAAAAAATTAAAAATTAAAAAAAAATTTAAAAGTTAAAAAAAATTTAAAAATTAAAAAAATTTTAAAAATTAAAAAAATTATAAAATATAAATAATTTAAAAAAAAAATTAAAAATTAAAAAAAAATTTTAAAAATTAAAAAAATTAAAAAAATTTAAAAAATTAAAAAATATAAATAATTTAAAAAAAAATTTTAAAAATTAAAAAAAAATTTTAAAAATTAAAAAAATTAAAAAAAATAAAAGAAAAGAAAAAAAATTAAAAAAAAAATTTAACACATTTTTTTAAATAAAAAAATTATAATTTTAAAAAAATTTAAAAAAAATTTAAAAAAAAATTTTAAAAATTAAAAAAAAAAGTTTTAAGAAAATTTTAAAAATTAAAAAAAAAATAAAAAAAGAAAAATAAAAATTAAAAAAAATTTTAAAAAAT
>NW_027488174.1:0-9604 GCF_050908995.1 Andrena cerasifolii | reverse complement strand
TAAAACGAGTAAAACGAGTAAAACGAGTAAAACGAGTAAAACGAGTAAAACGAGTAAAACGAGTAAAACGAGTAAAACGAGTAAAACGAGTAAAACGAGTAAAACGAGTAAAACGAGTAAAACGAGTAAAACGAGTAAAACGAGCAAAACGAGCAAAACGAGCAAAACGAGCAAAACGAGTAAAACGTGCAAAACTAGTAAAACGAGTAAAACGAGTAGAACGAGTAAAACGAGTAAAACGAGTAAAACGAGTAAAACGAGTAAAACGAGTAAAACGAGTAAAACGAGTAAAACGAGTAAAACGAGCAAAACTAGTAAAACGAGTAACACGAGCAAAACGAGCAAAACGAGCAAAACGAGTAAAACGAGTAAAACGAGTAAAACGAGTAAAACGAGTAAAACGAGTAAAACGAGTAAAACGAGTAAAACGGGCAAAACTAGTAAAACGAGTAAAACGAGTAAAACGAGTAAAACGAGTAAAACTAGTAAAACGAGTATAACGAGTAAAACTAGTAAAACGAGTAAGACGAGTAAAACGAGTAAAACGAGTAAAACGAGTAAAACGAGTAAAACTAGTTAAACGAGTAAAACGAGTAAAACGAGTAATACGAGTAAAAGGAGTAAAAGGAGTAAAACGAGTAAAACGAGTAAAACGAGTAAAACGAGTAAAACGAGTAAAACGAGTAAAACGAGTAAAACGAGTAAAACGAGTAAAACGAGTAAAACGAGTAAAACGAGTAAAACGAGTAAAACGAGCAAAACTAGTAAAACGAGTAAAACGAGTAAAACGAGTAAAACGAGTAAAACGAGTAAAACGAGTAAAACGAGTAAAACGAGTAAAACGAGTAAAACGAGTAAAACTAGTAAAACTAGTAAAACGAGTAAAACGAGTAAAACGAGTAAAACGAGTAAAACGAGCAAAACTAGTAAAACGAGTAAAACGAGCAAAACGAGCAAAACGAGCAAAACGAGTAAAACGAGTAAAACGAGTAAAACGAGTAAAACGAGTAAAACGAGTAAAACGAGTAAAACGAGTAAAACGGGCAAAACGAGTAAAACGAGTAAAACGAGTAAAACGAGTAAAACGAGTAAAACGAGTAAAACGAGTAAAACGAGTAAAACGAGTAAGACGAGTAAAACGAGTAAAACGAGTAAAACGAGTAAAACGAGTAAAACGAGCAAAACGAGCAAAACGAGTAAAACGAGCAAAACTAGTAAAACGAGTAAAACGAGCAAAACGAGTAAAACGAGCAAAACTAGTAAAACGAGTAAAACGAGTAAAACGAGTAAAACGAGTAAAACGAGTAAAACGAGTAATACGAGTAAAACGAGTAAAACGAGTAAAACGAGTAAAACGAGTAAAACGAGTAAACCGAGTAACACGAGTAAAACGAGTAAAACGAGTAAAACGAGTAAAACGAGTAAAACGAGTAAAACGAGTAAAACGAGTAAAACGAGCAAAACTAGTAAAAACGAGCAAAACTAGTAAAACGAGTAAAACGAGTAAAACGAGTAAAACGAGTAAAACGAGTAAAACGAGTAAAACGAGTAAATCGAGTAAAACGAGTAAAACAAGTAAAACGAGTAAAACGAGTAAAACGAGTAAAACGAGTAAAACGAGTAAAACGAGTAAAACGAGTAAAACGAGTAAAACGAGTAAAACGAGTAAAACGAGTAAAACTAGTAAAACGAGGAAAACGAGGAAAACGAGTAATACGAGTAAAACGAGTAAAACGAGTAAAACGAGTAAAACGAGTAAAACTAGTAAAACGAGTAAAACGAGTAAAACGAGTAAAACGAGTAAAACGGGTAAAACGAGTAAAACGAGTAAAACTAGTAAAACGAGTAAAACGAGTAAAACGAGTAAAACGAGTAAAACGAGTAAAACGAGTAAAGCGAGTAAAACGAGTAAAACGAGTAAAACGAGTAAAACGAGTAAAACGAGTAAAACGAGTAAAACGAGTAAAACGAGTAAAACGAGTAAAACGAGTAAAACGAGTAAAACGAGTAAAACGAGTAAAACGAGTAAAACGAGTAAAACGGGTAAAACTAGTAAAACGAGTAAAACGAGTAAAACGAGTAAAACGAGTAAAACGAGTAAAACGAGTAAAACGAGTAAAACGAGTAAAACGAGTAAAACGAGTAAAACGAGTAAAACGAGTAAAACGAGTAAAACGAGCAAAACTAGTAAAACGAGCAAAACTAGTAAAACGAGTAAAACGAGCAAAACTAGTAAAACGAGTAAAACGAGTAAAACGAGTAAAACGAGTAAAACGAGTAAAACGAGTAAAAGGAGCAAAACTAGTAAAACGAGCAAAACGAGTAAAACGAGCAAAACGAGCAAAACGAGCAAAACGAGTAAAACGAGCAAAACGAGTAAAACGAGTAAAACGAGTAAAACGAGTAAAACGAGTAAAACTAGTAAAACGAGTAAAACGAGTAAAACGAGTAAAACGAGTAAAACGAGTAAAACGGACAAAACTAGTAAAACGAGTAAAACGAGTAAAACGAGTAAAACTAGTAAAACGAGTATAACGAGTAAAACTAGTAAAACGAGTAAGACGAGTAAAACGAGTAAAACGAGTAAAACGAGTAAAACTAGTTAAACGAGTAAAACGAGTAATACGAGTAAAAGGAGTAAAAGGAGTAAAACGAGTAAAACGAGTAAAACGAGTAAAACGAGTAAAACGAGTAAAACGAGCAAAACGAGCAAAACGAGCAAAACGAGCAAAACGAGTAAAACGTGCAAAACTAGTAAAACGAGTAAAACGAGTAAAACGAGTAAAACGAGTAAAACGAGTAGAACGAGTAAAACGAGTAAAACGAGTAAAACGAGTAAAACGAGTAAAACGAGTAAAACGAGTAAAACGAGTAAAACGAGTAAAACGAGTAAAACGAGTAAAACGAGTAAAACGAGTAAAACGAGTAAAACGAGTAAAACGAGTAAAACGAGTAAAACGAGTAAAACGAGTAAAACGAGCAAAACTAGTAAAACGAGTAAAACGAGCAAAACGAGCAAAACGAGTAAAACGAGTAAAACTAGTAAAACGAGTAAAACGAGTAAAACGAGTAAAACGAGTAAAACGAGTAAAACGAGTAAAACGAGTAAAACGAGCAAAACGAGTAAAACGAGCAAAACTAGTAAAACGAGTAAAACGAGCAAAACGAGCAAAACGAGCAAAACGAGCAAAACGAGTAAAACGAGTAAAACGAGTAAAACGAGTAAAACTAGTTAAACGAGTAAAACGAGTAAAACGAGTAATACGAGTAAAAGGAGTAAAACGAGTAAAACGAGTAAAACGAGTAAAACGAGTAAAACGAGTAAAACGAGTAAAACGAGTAAAACGAGTAAAACGAGTAAAACGAGTAAAACGAGTAAAACGAGTAAAACGAGTAAAACTAGTAAAACGAGTAAAACTAGTAAAACGAGTAAAACTAGTAAAACGAGTAAAACGAGTAAAACGAGTAAAACGAGTAAAACGAGTAAAACGAGTAAAACGAGTAAAACGAGTAAAACGAGTAAAACGAGTAAAACGAGTAAAACGAGTAAAACGAGTAAAACGAGTAAAACGAGTAAAACGAGTAAAACGAGTAAAACGAGTAAAACGAGCAAAACGAGTAAAACGAGCAAAACTAGTAAAACGAGTAAAACGAGTAAAACGAGTAAATCGAGTACATCGAGTAATACGAGTAAAACGAGTAAAACGAGTAAAACGAGTAAAACGAGTAAAACGAGTAAAACGAGTAAAACGAGTAAAACGAGTAAAACGAGTAAAACGAGTAATACGAGTAAAACGAGTAATACGAGTAAAACGAGTAAAACGAGTAAAACGAGTAAAACGAGCAAAACGAGCAAAACGAGCAAAACGAGCAAAACGAGCAAAACGAGCAAAACGAGTAAAACGTGCAAAACTAGTAAAACGAGTAAAACTAGTAAAACGAGTAAAACGAGTAGAACGAGTAAAACGAGTAAAACGAGTAAAACGAGTAAAACGGGTAAAACGAGTAAAACGAGTAAAACTAGTAAAACGAGTAAAACGAGTAAAACGAGTAAAACGAGTAAAACGAGTAAAACGAGTAAAACGAGTAAAACGAGTAAAACGAGCAAAACGAGTAAAACGAGCAAAACTAGTAAAACGAGTAAAACGAGTAAAACGAGTAAATCGAGTACATCGAGTAATACGAGTAAAACGAGTAAAACGAGTAAAACGAGTAAAACGAGTAAAACGAGTAAAACGAGTAAAACGAGTAAAACGAGTAAAACGAGTAAAACGAGTAATACGAGTAAAACGAGTAATACGAGTAAAACGAGTAAAACGAGTAAAACGAGTAAAACGAGTAAAACGAGCAAAACGAGCAAAACGAGCAAAACGAGCAAAACGAGCAAAACGAGCAAAACGAGTAAAACGTGCAAAACTAGTAAAACGAGTAAAACTAGTAAAACGAGTAAAACGAGTAGAACGAGTAAAACGAGTAAAACGAGTAAAACGAGTAAAACGAGTAAAACGAGTAAAACGAGTAAAACGAGTAAAACGAGTAAAACGAGTAAAACGAGTAAAACGAGTAAAACGAGTAAAACGAGTAAAACGAGTAAAACTAGTAAAACGAGTAAAACGAGTAAAACGAGTAAAACGAGTAAAACGAGTAAAACGAGTAAAACGAGTAAAACGAGTAAAACGAGTAAAACGAGTAAAACGAGTAAAACGAGTAAAACGAGTAAAACGAGTAAAACGAGTAAAACGAGTAAAACGAGCAAAACGAGCAAAACGAGTAAAACGAGCAAAACTAGTAAAACGAGTAAAACGAGCAAAACGAGTAAAACGAGCAAAACTAGTAAAACGAGTAAAACGAGTAAAACGAGTAAAACGAGTAATACGAGTAAAACGAGTAATACGAGTAAAACGAGTAAAACGAGTAAAACGAGTAAATCGAGTAAACCGAGTAAACCGAGTAACACGAGTAAAACGAGTAAAACGAGTAAAACGAGTAAAACGAGTAAAACGAGTAAAACGAGTAAAACGAGTAAAACGAGTAAAACGAGTAAAACGAGTAAAACGAGTAAAACGAGTAAAACGAGTAAAACGAGTAAAACGAGTAAAACGAGTAAAACGAGTAAAACGAGTAAAACGGGTAAAACTAGTAAAACGAGTAAAACGAGTAAAACGAGTAAAACGAGTAAAACGAGTAAAACGAGTAAAACGAGTAAAACGAGTAAAACGAGTAAAACGAGCAAAACTAGTAAAACGAGTAAAACTAGTAAAACGAGTAAAACGAGCAAAACTAGTAAAACGAGTAAAACGAGTAAAACGAGTAAAACGAGTAAAACGAGTAAAACGAGTAAAACGAGTAAAGCGAGTAAAACGAGTAAAACGAGTAAAACGAGTAAAACGAGCAAAACGAGTAAAACGAGCAAAACTAGTAAAACGAGTAAAACGAGTAAAACGAGTAAAACGAGTAGAACGAGTAAAACGAGTAAAACGAGTAAAACGAGTAAAACGAGTAAAACGAGTAAAACGAGTAAAACGAGTAAAACGAGTAATACGAGTAAAACGAGTAAAACGAGTAAAACGAGTAAAACGAGTAAAACGAGTAAAACGAGTAAAACGAGTAAAACGAGTAAAACGAGCAAAACGAGCAAAACGAGCAAAACGAGCAAAACGAGTAAAACGTGCAAAACTAGTAAAACGAGTAAAACGAGTAGAACGAGTAAAACGAGTAAAACGAGTAAAACGAGTAAAACGAGTAAAACGAGTAAAACGAGTAAAACGAGTAAAACGAGTAAAACGAGTAAAACGAGTAAAACGAGTAAAACGAGTAAAACGAGCAAAACTAGTAAAACGAGTAACACGAGCAAAACGAGCAAAACGAGCAAAACGAGTAAAACGAGTAAAACGAGTAAAACGAGTAAAACGAGTAAAACGAGTAAAACGAGTAAAACGAGTAAAACGGGCAAAACTAGTAAAACGAGTAAAACGAGTAAAACGAGTAAAACGAGTAAAACTAGTAAAACGAGTATAACGAGTAAAACTAGTAAAACGAGTAAGACGAGTAAAACGAGTAAAACGAGTAAAACGAGTAAAACGAGTAAAACTAGTTAAACGAGTAAAACGAGTAAAACGAGTAATACGAGTAAAAGGAGTAAAAGGAGTAAAACGAGTAAAACGAGTAAAACGAGTAAAACGAGTAAAACGAGTAAAACGAGTAAAACGAGTAAAACGAGTAAAACGACTAAAACGAGTAAAACGAGTAAAACGAGTAAAACGAGTAAAACGAGTAAAACGAGTAAAACGAGCAAAACTAGTAAAACGAGTAAAACGAGTAAAACGAGTAAAACGAGTAAAACGAGTAAAACGAGTAAAACGAGTAAAACGAGTAAAACGAGTAAAACTAGTAAAACTAGTAAAACGAGTAAAACGAGTAAAACGAGTAAAACGAGTAAAACGAGCAAAACTAGTAAAACGAGTAAAACGAGCAAAACGAGCAAAACGAGCAAAACGAGTAAAACGAGTAAAACGAGTAAAACGAGTAAAACGAGTAAAACGAGTAAAACGAGTAAAACGAGTAAAACGGGCAAAACGAGTAAAACGAGTAAAACGAGTAAAACGAGTAAAACGAGTAAAACGAGTAAAACGAGTAAAACGAGTAAGACGAGTAAAACGAGTAAAACGAGTAAAACGAGTAAAACGAGTAAAACGAGCAAAACGAGCAAAACGAGTAAAACGAGCAAAACTAGTAAAACGAGTAAAACGAGCAAAACGAGTAAAACGAGCAAAACTAGTAAAACGAGTAAAACGAGTAAAACGAGTAAAACGAGTAAAACGAGTAAAACGAGTAAAACGAGTAATACGAGTAAAACGAGTAAAACGAGTAAAACGAGTAAAACGAGTAATACGAGTAAAACGAGTAAAACGAGTAAAACGAGTAAAACGAGTAAAACGAGTAAACCGAGTAAATCGAGTAACACGAGTAAAACGAGTAAAACGAGTAAAACGAGTAAAACGAGTAAAACGAGTAAAACGAGTAAAACGAGTAAAACGAGCAAAACTAGTAAAAACGAGCAAAACTAGTAAAACGAGTAAAACGAGTAAAACGAGTAAAACGAGTAAAACGAGTAAAACGAGTAAAACGAGTAAAACGAGTAAATCGAGTAAAACGAGTAAAACAAGTAAAACGAGTAAAACGAGTAAAACGAGTAAAACGAGTAAAACGAGTAAAACGAGTAAAACGAGTAAAACGAGTAAAACGAGTAAAACGAGTAAAACTAGTAAAACGAGGAAAACGAGGAAAACGAGTAATTCGAGTAAAACGAGTAAAACGAGTAAAACGAGTAAAACTAGTAAAACGAGTAAAACGAGTAAAACGAGTAAAACGAGTAAAACGAGTAAAACGAGTAAAACGAGTAAAACGAGTAAAACGAGTAAAACGAGTAAAACGAGTAAAACGAGTAAAACGAGCAAAACTAGTAAAACGAGCAAAACTAGTAAAACGAGTAAAACGAGCAAAACTAGTAAAACGAGTAAAACGAGTAAAACGAGTAAAACGAGTAAAACGAGTAAAACGAGTAAAAGGAGCAAAACTAGTAAAACGAGCAAAACGAGTAAAACGAGCAAAACGAGCAAAACGAGCAAAACGAGTAAAACGAGCAAAACGAGTAAAACGAGTAAAACGAGTAAAACGAGTAAAACGAGTAAAACTAGTAAAACGAGTAAAACGAGCAAAACTAGTAAAAACGAGCAAAACTAGTAAAACGAGTAAAACGAGTAAAACGAGTAAAACGAGTAAAACGAGTAAAACGAGTAAAACGAGTAAAACGAGTAAAACGAGTAAATCGAGTAAAACGAGTAAAACAAGTAAAACGAGTAAAACGAGTAAAACGAGTAAAACGAGTAAAACGAGTAAAACGAGTAAAACGAGTAAAACGAGTAATTCGAGTAAAACGAGTAAAACGAGTAAAACGAGTAAAACGAGGAAAACGAGTAATTCGAGTAAAACGAGTAAAACGAGTAAAACGAGTAAAACGAGTAAAACTAGTAAAACGAGTAAAACGAGTAAAACGAGTAAAACGAGTAAAACGGGTAAAACGAGTAAAACGAGTAAAACTAGTAAAACGAGTAAAACTAGTAAAACGAGTAAAACGAGTAAAACGAGTAAAACGAGTAAAACGAGTAAAACGAGTAAAGCGAGTAAAACGAGTAAAACGAGTAAAACGAGTAAAACGAGTAAAACGAGTAAAACGAGTAAAACGAGTAAAACGAGTAAAACGAGTAAAACGAGCAAAACTAGTAAAACGAGCAAAACTAGTAAAACGAGTAAAACGAGCAAAACTAGTAAAACGAGTAAAACGAGTAAAACGAGTAAAACGAGTAAAACGAGTAAAACGAGTAAAAGGAGCAAAACTAGTAAAACGAGCAAAACGAGTAAAACGAGCAAAACGAGCAAAACGAGCAAAACGAGTAAAACGAGCAAAACGAGTAAAACGAGTAAAACGAGTAAAACGAGTAAAACGAGTAAAACTAGTAAAACGAGTAAAACGAGCAAAACTAGTAAAAACGAGCAAAACTAGTAAAACGAGTAAAACGAGTAAAACGAGTAAAACGAGTAAAACGAGTAAAACGAGTAAAACGAGTAAAACGAGTAAAACGAGTAAATCGAGTAAAACGAGTAAAACAAGTAAAACGAGTAAAACGAGTAAAACGAGTAAAACGAGTAAAACGAGTAAAACGAGTAAAACGAGTAAAACGAGTAAAACGAGTAAAACGAGTAAAACGAGTAAAACTAGTAAAACGAGGAAAACGAGGAAAACGAGTAATTCGAGTAAAACGAGTAAAACGAGTAAAACGAGTAAAACGAGTAAAACTAGTAAAACGAGTAAAACGAGTAAAACGAGTAAAACGAGTAAAACGGGTAAAACGAGTAAAACGAGTAAAACTAGTAAAACGAGTAAAACTAGTAAAACGAGTAAAACGAGTAAAACGAGTAAAACGAGTAAAACGAGTAAAACGAGTAAAGCGAGTAAAACGAGTAAAACGAGTAAAACGAGTAAAACGAGTAAAACGAGTAAAACGAGTAAAACGAGTAAAACGAGTAAAACGAGTAAAACGAGTAAAACGAGTAAAACGAGTAAAACGAGTAAAACGAGTAAAACGGGTAAAACTAGTAAAACGAGTAAAACGAGTAAAACGAGTAAAACGAGTAAAACGAGTAAAACGAGTAAAACGAGTAAAACGAGTAAAACGAGTAAAACGAGTAAAACGAGTAAAACGAGTAAAACGAGTAAAACGAGCAAAACTAGTAAAACGAGTAAAACGAGCAAAACTAGTAAAACGAGTAAAACGAGTAAAACGAGTAAAACGAGTAAAACGAGTAAAACGAGTAAAAGGAGCAAAACTAGTAAAACGAGCAAAACGAGTAAAACGAGCAAAACGAGCAAAACGAGCAAAACGAGTAAAACGAGCAAAACGAGTAAAACGAGTAAAACGAGTAAAACGAGTAAAACGAGTAAAACTAGTAAAACGAGTAAAACGAGTAAAACGAGTAAAACGAGTAAAACGAGTAAAACGGACAAAACTAGTAAAACGAGTAAAACGAGTAAAACGAGTAAAAC
>NW_027488173.1:0-2500 GCF_050908995.1 Andrena cerasifolii | reverse complement strand
TTGGTTCGTTGGTTCGTTGGTTCGTTGGTTCGTTGGTTCGTTGGTTCGTTGGTTCGTTGGTTCGTTGGTTCGTTGGTTCGTTGGTTCGTTGGTTCGTTGGTTCGTTGGTTCGTTGGTTCGTTGGTTCGTTGGTTCGTTGGTTCGTTGGTTCGTTGGTTCGTTGGTTCGTTGGTTCGTTGGTTCGTTGGTTCGTTGGTTCGTTGGTTCGTTGGTTCGTTGGTTCGTTGGTTCGTTGGTTCGTTGGTTCGTTGGTTCGTTGGTTCGTTGGTTCGTTGGTTCGTTGGTTCGTTTTTTCGTTGGTTCGTTGGTTCGTTGGTTCGTTGGTTCGTTGGTTCGTTGGTTCGTTGGTTCGTTGGTTCGTTGGTTCGTTGGTTCGTTGGTTCGTTGGCTCGTTGGTTCGTTGGTTCGTTGGTTCGCTGGTTCGTTGGTTGGTTTGTTTCTTTGTTTCTTTGTTTCTTTCTTTCTTTGTTCGTTTGTTTGTTCGTTTGTTCGTTTGTTCGATTGTTCGTTGGTTCGTTGGTTCGTTGGTTCGTTGGTTCGTTGGTTCGTTGGATCGTTGTTTCGTTGGTTCGTTGGTTCGTTGGTTCGTTGGTTCGTTGGTTCGTTGGTTCGTTGGTTCGTTGGTTCGTTGGTTCGTTGGTTCGTTGGTTCGTTGGTTCGTTGGTTCGTTGGTTCGTTGGTTCGTTGGTTCGTTGGTTCGTTGGTTCGTTGGTTCGTTGGTTCGTTGGTTCGTTGGTTCGTTGGTTCGTTGGTTCGTTGGTTCGTTGGTTCATTGGTTCGTTGGTTCGTTGGTTCGTTGGTTCGTTGGTTCGTTGGTTCGTTGGTTCGTTGGTTCGTTGGTCTTTCGTTGGTTCGTTGTTCGTTGGTTCGTTGGTTCGTTGGTTCGTTGGTTCGTTGTCGGTTCGTTGGTACGTTGGTTCGTTGGTTCGTTGGTTCGTTGGTTCGTTGGTTCGTTGGTTCGTTCGTTCGTTCGTTCGTTGGTTCGTTGGTTCGTTGGTTCGTTGGTTCGTTGGATCGTTGGTTCGTTGGTTGGTTTGTTTCTTTGTTTCTTTCTTTCTTTGTTCGTTTGTTTGTTCGTTTGTTCGTTTGTTCGATTGTTCGTTTGTTCGTTTGTTCGTTTGTTCGTTTTTTCGCTTGTTCGTTTGTTCGTTTGTTCGTTTGTTCGTTTGTTCGTTTGTTCGTTTGTTCGTTTGTTCGTTTGTTCGTTTGTTCGTTTGTTCGTTTGTTCGTTTGTTCGTTTGTTCGTTTGTTCGTTTGTTCGTTTGTTCGTTTGTTCGTTTGTTCGTTTGTTCGTTTGTTCGTTTGTTCGTTTGTTCGTTTGTTCGTTTGTTCGTTTGTTCGTTTGTTCTCTTGTTCGTTTGTTCGTTTGTTCGTTTGTTCGTTTGTTCGTTTGTTCGTTTGTTCGTTTGTTCGTTTGTTCGTTTGTTCGTTTGTTCGTTTGTTCGTTTGTTCGTTTGTTCGTTTGTTCGTTTGTTCGTTTGTTCGTTTGTTCGTTTGTTCGTTTGTTCGTTTGTTCGTTTGTTCGTTTGTTCGTTTGTTCGTTTGTTCGTTTGTTCGTTTGTTCGTTTGTTCGTTTGTTCGTTTGTTCGTTTGTTCGTTTGTTCGTTTGTTCGTTTGTTCGTTTGTTCGTTTGTTCGTTTGTTCGTTTGTTCGTTGGTTCGTTTGTTTCTTTATTTTTTTGTTTCTTTGTTTCTTTGTTTCTTTCTTTCTTTGTTCGTTTGTTCGTTTGTTCGTTGTTTCGTTTGTTCGTTTGTTCGTTTGTTCGTTTGTTCGTTTGTTCGTTTGTTCGTTTGTTCGTTTGTTCGCTGGTTCGTTGGTTCGTTGGTTCGTTGGTTCGTTGGTTCGTTGGTTGTTCGGTGGTTCGTTGGTTCGTTGGTTCGCTGGTTCGTTGGTTCATTGGTTCGTTGGATCGTTGGTTCGTTGGTTCGTTGGTTCGTTGGTTCGTTTGTTCGCTGGTTCGTTGGTTCGTTGGTTCGTTGGTTCGTTGGTTCGTTGGTTCGTTGGTTCGCTGGTTCGTTGGTTCATTGGTTCGTTGGATCGTTGGTTCGTTGGTTCGTTGGTTCGTTGGTTCGTTGGTTCGTTGGTTCGTTGGTTCGTGGTTCGTTGGTTCGTTGGTTCGTTGGATCGTTGGTTCGTTGGTTCGTTGGTTCGTTGGTTCGTTGGTTCGTTGGTTCGTTGGTTCGTTGGTTCGTTGGTTCGTTGGTTCGTTGGTTCGTTGGTTCGTTGGCTCGTTGGTTCGTTGGTTCGTTGGTTCGCTGGTACGTTGGTTGGTTTGTTTCTTTGTTTCTTTCTTTCTTTCTTTGTTCGTTTGTTTGTTCGTTTGTTCGTTGGTTCGTTGGTTCGTTGGTTCGTTGGTTCGTTGGTTCGTTGGTTCGTTGGTTCGTTGGTTCGTTGGTTCGTTGGTTCGTTGGTTCGTTGGTTCGTTGGTTCGTTGGTTCGTTGGTTCGTTGGTTCATTGGTTCGTTGGTTCGTTGGTTCGTTGGTTCGTTGGTTCGTTGGT
>NW_027488172.1:0-5000 GCF_050908995.1 Andrena cerasifolii | reverse complement strand
GTTGGTTCGTTGGTTCGTTGGTTCGTTGGTTCGTTGGTTCGATGGTTCGTTGGTTCGTTGGTTCGTTGGTTCGTTGGTTCGTTGGTTCGTTGGTTCGTTGGTTCGTTGGTGCGTTGGTTCGTTGGTTCGTTTGTTTCTTTGTTTCTTTCTTTCTTTGTTCGTTTGTTCGTTTGTTCGTTGGTTCGTTGGTTCGTTGGTTCGTTGGTATTCGTTTGTTTCTTTGTTCGTTTGTTTGTTGGTTTGTTGGTTTGTTCGTTTGTTCGTGTGTTCGTTTGTTCGTTTGTTCGTTTGTTCGTTTGTTCGCTTGTTCGTTTGTTCGTTTGTTCGTTTGTTCGTTTGTTCGTTTGTTCGTTTGTTCGTTTGTTCGTTTGTTCGTTTGTTCGTTTGTTCGTTGGTTCGTTGGTTCGTTGGTTCGTTGGTGCGTTGGTTCGTTGGTTCCTTTGTTTCTTTCTTTCTTTGTTCGTTTGTTCGTTTGTTCGTTGGTTCGTTGGTTCGTTGGTTCGTTGGTTCGTTGGTTCGTTGGTATTCGTTTGTTTCTTTGTTTCTTTCTTTCTTTGTTCGTTTGTTCGTTTGTTCGTTTGTTCGTTGGTTCGTTGGTTCGTTTGTTCTTTGGTTCGTTGGTTCGTTGGTTTGTTTGTTTCTTTGTTTCTTTCTTTCTTTGTTCGTTTGTTCGTTTGTTCGATTGTTCGTTTGTTCGCTGGTTCGTTGGTTCGTTGGTTCGTTGGTTCGTTGTTTCGTTGGTTCGTTGGTTCGTTGGTTCGTTGGTTCGTTGGTTCGTTGGTGCGTTGGTTCGTTGGTTCGTTGGTTCGTTGGTTCGTTGGTATTCGTTTGTTTCTTTGTTCGTTTGTTTGTTGGTTTGTTGGTTTGTTCGTTTGTTCGTTTGTTCGTTTGTTCGTTTGTTCGTTTGTTCGTATGTTCGTTTGTTCGTTTGTTCGTTTGTTCGTTTGTTCGTTTGTTCGTTTGTTCGTTTGTTCGTTTGTTCGTTGGGTCGTTGGTTCGTTGGTTCGTTGGTTTGTTTGTTTCTTTGTTTCTTTCTTTCTTTGTTCGTTTGTTCGTTTGTTCGATTGTTCGTTTGTTCGCTGGTTCGTTGGTTCGTTGGTTCGTTGGTTCGTTGGTTCGTTGGTTCGTTGGTTCGTTGGTTCGTTGGTTCGTTGGTTCGTTGGTTCGTTGGTTCGTTTGTTCGTTGGTTCGTTGGTTCACTGGTTCGTTGGTTCGTTGGTTCGTTTGTTCGTTTGTTCGTTTGTTCGTTGGTTCGTTGGTTCGTTGGTTCGTTGGTTCGTTGGTTCGTTGGTTCGTTGGTTCGTTGGTTCGTTGGTTCGTTGGTTCGTTGGTGCGTTGGTTCGTTGGTTCGTTGGTACGTTGGTTCGTTGGTTCGTTGGTTCGTTGGTTCGTTGGTTCGTTGGTTCGTTGGTTCGTTGGTTCGTTGGTTCGTTGGTTCGTTGGTTCGTTGATTCGTTTGTTCCTTTGTTTCTTTCTTTCTTTGTTCGTGTGTTCGTTTGTTCGTTGGTTCGTTGGTTCGTTTGTTCTTTGGTTCGTTGGTTCGTTGGTTCGTTGGTTCGTTGGTTCGTTGGTTCGTTGGTTCGTTGGTTCGTTGGTTCGTTGGTTCGTTGGTTCGTTGGTTCGTTGGTTCGATGGTTCGTTGGTTCGTTGGTTCGCTGGTTCGTTGGTTCGTTGGTTCGCTTGTTCGTTGGTTCGTTGGTTCGTTGGTTCGTTGGTTCGTTGGTTCGTTGGTTCGTTGGTTCGTTGGTTCGTTGGTTCGTGTTGGTTCGTTGGTTCGTTGGTTCGTTGGTTCGTTGGTTCGTTGGTTCGTTGGTTCGTTGGTTCGTTGGTTCGTTGGTTCGTTGGTTCGTTGGTTCGTTGGTTCGTTGGTTCGATGGTTCGTTGGTTCGTTGGTTCGCTGGTTCGTTGGTTCGTTGGTTCGTTGGTTCGTTGGTTCGTTGGTTCGTTGGTTCGTTGGTTCGTTGGTTCGTTGGTTCGTTGGTTCGTTGGTTCGTTGGTTCGTCGGTTCGTTGTTTCGTTGGTTCGTTGGTTCGTTGGTGCGTTGGTTCGTTGGTTCGTTGGTTCGTTGGTTCGTTGGTATTCGTTTGTTTGTTGGTTTGTTGGTTTGTTCGTTTGTTCGTTTGTTCGTTTGTTCGTTTGTTCGTTGGTTCGTTGGTTCGTTGGTTCGTTGGTTCGTTGGTTCGTTGGTTCGTTGGTTCGTTGGTTCGATGGTTCGTTGGTTCGTTGGTTCGCTGGTTCGTTGGTTCGTTGGTTCGCTTGTTCGTTGGTTCGTTGGTTCGTTGGTTCGTTGGTTCGTTGGTTCGTTGGTTCGTTGGTTCGTTGGTTCGTTTGTTCGTTTGTTCGTTTGTTCGTTTGTTCGTTTGTTCGTTGGGTCGTTGGTTCGTTGGTTCGTTGGTTTGTTTGTTTCTTTGTTTCTTTCTTTCTTTGTTCGTTTGTTCGTTTGTTCGATTGTTCGTTTGTTCGCTGGTTCGTTGGTTCGTTGGTTCGTTGGTTCGTTGGTTCGTTGGTTCGTTGGTTCGTTGGTTCGTTGGTTCGTTGGTTCGTTGGTTCGTTGGTTCGTTGGTTCGTTGGTTCCTTGGTTCGTTGGTTCGTTGGTTTGTTTGTTTCTTTGTTTCTTTCTTTCTTTGTTCGTTTGTTCGTTTGTTCGATTGTTCGTTTGTTCGCTGGTTCGTTGGTTCGTTGGTTCGTTGGTTCGTTGGTTCGTTGGTTCGTTGGTTCGTTGGTTCGTTGGTTCGTTGGTTCCTTGGTTCGTTGGTTCGTTGGTTCGTTGGTTCGTTGGTTCGTTGGTTCGTTGGTTCGTTTGTTTCTTTGTTTCTTTCTTTCTTTGTTCGTGTGTTCGTTTGTTCGTTGGTTCGTTGGTTCGTTTGTTCTTTGGTTCGTTGGTTCGTTGGTTCGTTTGTTCGCTGGTTCGTTGGTTCATTGGTTCGTTGGTTCGTTGGTTCGTTGGTTCGTTGGTTCGTTGGTTCGTTGGTTCGTTGGTTCGTTTGTTCTTTGGTTCGTTGGTTCGCTGGTTCGTTGGTTCGTTGGTTCGTGTGTTCGTTTGTTCGTTGGTTCGTTGGTTCGTTTGTTCCTTGGTTCGTTGGTTCGTTGGTTCGTTTGTTCGCTGGTTCGTTGGTTCATTGGTTCGTTGGTTCGTTGGTTCGTTGGTTCGTTGGTTCGTTGGTTCGTTGGTTCGTTGGTTCGTTTGTTCGTTGGTTCGTTGGTTCGCTGGTTCGTTGGTTCGTTGGTTCGTTTGTTCGTTTGTTCGTTTGTTCGTTGGTTCGTTGGTTCGTTGGTTCGTTTGTTCGTTGGTTCGTTGGTTCGTTTGTTCTTTGGTTCGTTGGTTCGTTGGTTCGTTGGTTCGTTGGTTCGTTGGTTCGTTGGTTCGTTGGTTCGATGGTTCGTTGGTTCGTTGGTTCGTTGGTTCGTTGGTTCGTTGGTTCGTTGGTTCGTTGGTTCGTTGGTGCGTTGGTTCGTTGGTTCGTTTGTTTCTTTGTTTCTTTCTTTCTTTGTTCGTTTGTTCGTTTGTTCGTTGGTTCGTTGGTTCGTTGGTTCGTTGGTATTCGTTTGTTTCTTTGTTCGTTTGTTTGTTGGTTTGTTTGTTTCTTTGTTTCTTTCTTTCTTTGTTCGTTTGTTCGTTTGTTCGATTGTTCGTTTGTTCGTTTGTTCGTTTGTTTCTTTGTTTCTTTCTTTCTTTGTTCGTTTGTTCGTTTGTTCGTTGGTTCGTTGGTTCGTTGGTTCGTTGGTTCGTTGGTTCGTTGGTTCGTTGGTTCGTTGGTTCGTTGGTTCGTTGGTTCGATGGGTCGTTGGTTCGTTGGTTCGTTGGTTCGTTGGTTCGTTGGTTCGTTGGTTCGTTGGTTCGTTGGTTCGTTGGTTCGTTGGTTCGTTGGTTCGTTGGTTCGTTGGTTCGATGGGTCGTTGGTTCGTTGGTTCGTTGGTTCGTTGGTTCGTTGGTTCGTTGGTTCGTTGGTTCGTTGGTTCGTTGGTTCGTTGTTCGTTGGTTCGTTGGTTCGTTGGTTCGTTGGTTCGTTGGTTCGTTGGTTCGTTGGTTCGTTGGTTCGTTGGTTCGTTGGTTCGTTGGTTCGTTGTTCGTTGGTTCGTTGGTTCGTTGGTTCGTTGGTTCGTTGGTTCGTTGGTTCGTTGGTTCGTTGGTTCGTTGGTTCGTTGGTTCGTTGGTTCGTTGGTTCGTTGGTTCGTTGGTTCGTTGGTTCGTTGGTTCGTTGGTTCGTTGTTTCGTTGGTTCGATGGGTCGTTGGTTCGTTGGTTCGTTGGTTCGTTGGTTCGTTGGTTCGTTGGTTCGTTGGTTCGTTGGTTCGTTGGTTCGTTGGTTCGATGGTTCGTTGGTTCGTTGGTTCGTTGGTTCGTTGGTTCGTTGGTTCGTTGGTTCGTTGGTTCGTTGATGCGTTGGTTCGTTGGTTCGTTTGTTTCTTTGTTTCTTTCTTTCTTTGTTCGTTTGTTCGTTTGTTCGTTGGTTCGTTGGTTCGATGGGTCGTTGGTTCGTTGGTTCGTTGGTTCGTTGGTTCGTTGGTTCGTTGGTTCGTTGGTTCGTTGGTTCGTTGGTTCGTTGGTTCGATGGTTCGTTGGTTCGTTGGTTCGTTGGTTCGTTGGTTCGTTGGTTCGTTGGTTCGTTTGTTCGTTTGTTCGTTTGTTCGTTGGGTCGTTGGTTCGTTGGTTCGTTGGTTTGTTTGTTTCTTTGTTTCTTTCTTTCTTTGTTCGTTTGTTCGTTTGTTCGATTGTTCGTTTGTTCGCTGGTTCGTTGGTTCGTTGGTTCGTTGGTTCGTTGGTTCGTTGGTTCGTTGGTTCGTTGGTTCGTTGGTTCGTTGGTTCGTTGGTTCGTTTGTTCGTTGTTCGTTTGTTCGTTTGTTCGTTTGTTCGTTTGTTCGTTTGTTCGTTTGTTCGTTTGTTCGTTTGTTCGTTTGTTCGTTTGTTCGTTTGTTCGTTTGTTCGTTTGTTCGTTTGTTCGTTGGATCGTTGGTTCGTTGGTTCGTTGGTTTGTTTGTTTCTTTCTTTCTTTCTTTCTT
>NW_027488171.1:0-9643 GCF_050908995.1 Andrena cerasifolii | reverse complement strand
TTGAAAAACCGATATTGAATCCGATATTAGAACCGATATTAGAACCGATATTGAAAAACCGATATTGAAAAACAAATATTGAAAAACCGATATTGAAAAACTGATATTGAAACTGATATTGAAAAACCGATATTGAATCCGATATTAGAACCGATATTCAAAAACCGATATTGGAGAACAAATATTAAAAAACTGATATTGAAAAACCGATATTGAAAAACCGATATTGAATCCGATATTAGAACCGATATTGAAAAACCGATATTGAAAAACCTATATCGAAAAACTGATATTGCAAATCCCATATTGAAAAACCTATATCGAAAAACTGATACTGCAAAACCGATATTGAATCCGATATTAGAACCGATATTGAAAAAACCTATATCGAAAAACTGATATTGAAAAATCGATATTGAAACCGATATTAGAACCGATATTGAAAAACCGATATTGAAACCGACATTAGAACCGATATTGAAAAACCGATATTGAATCCGATATTGGAGAACAAATATTGAAAAAACTGATATCGAAAAACTGATATTGAAAAAACCGATATTGAAAAACCGATATTGAATCCGATATTAGAACCGATATTGAAAAAACCGAAAAACCGATATTGAAAAACAAATATTGAAAAACCGATATTGAAGAACTGATATTGAAACTGATATTAGAACCGATATTGAAAACCCGATATTGAAAAACCGATATTGAAAAACCTATATCGAAAAACTGATATTGCAAAACCGATATTGAAAAACCGATATTGAATCCGATATTAGAACCGATATCGAAAAACCTATATCGAAAAACTGATATTGAAAAATCGATATTGAAACCGATATTAGAACCGAAATTGAAAAACCGATATTGTAAAGCAAATATTGAAAAACTGATATCGAAAAACTGATATTGAAAAACCGATATTGAAAAATCGATATTGAATCCGATAATAGAACCGATATTCAAAAACCGATATTGAAAACCAAATATTGAAAAACTGATATTGAAAAACCGATATTGAAAAACCGATATTGAATCCGATATTAGAACCGATATTCAAAAACCGATATTGGAGAACAAATATTGAAAAACTGATATTGAAAAACCGATATTGAAAAACAAATATTGAATAACCGATATTGAAAAACCGATATTGAATCCGATATTAGAACCGATATTCAAAAACCGATATTGGAGAACAAATATTGAAAAACTGATATTGAAAAACCGATATTGAAAAACCGATAATGAATCCGATATTAGAACCGATATTCAACCGATATTGGAGAACAAATATTAAAAAACTGATATCGAAAAACTGATATTGAAAAACCGATATTGAAAAACCGATATTGAATCCGATATTAGAACCGATATTCAAAAACCGATATTGGAGAACAAATATTCAAAAACCGATATTGAAAAACAAATATTGAAAAACTGATATTGAAAAACCGATATTGAATCCGATATTAGAACCGATATTCAAAAACCGATATTGGAGAACAAATATTAAAAAACTGATATTGAAAAACCGATATTGAAATACCGATATTGAAACCGACATTAGAACCGATATTGAAAATCCGATATTGAAACCGACATTAGAACCGATATTGAAAAACCGATATTGAATCCGATATTGGAGAACAAATATTGAAAAACTGATATCGAAAAAACTGATATTGAAAAACCGATATTGAAAAACCGATATTGAATCCGATATTAGAACCGATATTGAAAAACCGATATTGAAAAACAAATATTGAAAAACCGATATTGAAGAACTGATATTGAAACTGATATTAGAACCGATATTGAAAACCCGATATTGAAAAACCGATATTGAAAAACCTATATCGAAAAACTGATATTGCAAAACCGATATTGAAAAACCGATATTGAATCCGATATTAGAACCGATATCGAAAAACGGATATTGAAAAACCGATATTGAATCCGATATTAGAACCGATATTCAAAAACCGATATTGGAGAACAAATATTCAAAAACTGATATCGAAAAACTGATATTGAAAAACCGATATTCAAAAACCGATATTGGAGAACAAATATTGAAAAACAAATATTGAAAAACTGATATTGAAAAACCGATATTGAATCCGATATTAGAACCGATATTCAAAAACCGATATTGGAGAACAAATATTAAAAAACTGATATTGAAAAACCGATATTGAAAAACCGATATTGAAACCGACATTAGAACCGATATTGAAAAACCGATATTGAAACCGACATTAGAACCGATATTGAAAAACCGATATTGAATCCGATATTGGAGAACAAATATTGAAAAACTGATATCGAAAAACTGATATTGAAAAACCGATATTGAAAAGCCGATATTGAATCCGATATTAGAACCGATATTGAAAAACCGATATTGAAAAACAAATATTGAAAAACCGATATTGAAGAACTGATATTGAAACTGATATTAGAACCGATATTGAAAACCCGATATTGAAAAACCGATATTGAAAAACCTATATCGAAAAACTGATATTGCAAAACCGATATTGAAAAACCGATATTGAATCCGATATTAGAACCGATATCGAAAAACGGATATTGAAAAACCGATATTGAATCCGATATTAGAACCGATATTCAAAAACCGATATTGGAGAACAAATATTCAAAAACTGATATCGAAAAACTGATATTGAAAAACCGATATTCAAAAACCGATATTGGAGAACAAATATTGAAAAACTGATATTGAAAAACCGATATTGAAAAACCGATATTGAAACCGATATTAGAACCGATATTGAAAAACAAATATTGAAAAACTGATAACGAAAAACTGATATTGAAAAACCGATATAGAAAAACCGATAATGAATCCGATATTCAAAAACCGATATTGGAGAACAAATATTGAAAAACCGATATTGAAGAACTGATATTGAAACTGATATTAGAACCGATATTGAAAACCCGATATTGAAAAACCGATATTGAAAAACCTATATCGAAAAACTGATATTGCAAAACCGATATTGAAAAACCGATATTGAATCCGATATTAGAACCGATATCGAAAAACGGATATTGAAAAACCGATATTGAATCCGATATTAGAACCGATATTCAAAAACCGATATTGGAGAACAAATATTCAAAAACTGATATCGAAAAACTGATATTGAAAAACCGATATTGAAAAACCGATATTGAATCCGATATTAGAACCGATATTCAAAAACCGATATTGGAGAACAAATATTGAAAAACTGATATTGAAAAACCGATATTCAAAAACCGATATTGGAGAACAAATATTGAAAAACTGATATTGAAAAACCGATATTGAAAAACCGATATTGAAAAACCGATATTGAATCCGATATTAGAACCGATATTAGAACCGATATTGAAAAACCGATATTGAAAAACAAATATTGAAAAACCGATATTGAAAAACTGATATTGAAACTGATATTGAAAAACCGATATTGAATCCGATATTAGAACCGATATTCAAAAACCGATATTGGAGAACAAATATTAAAAAACTGATATTGAAAAACCGATATTGAAAAACCGATATTGAATCCGATATTAGAACCGATATTGAAAAACCGATATTGAAAAACCTATATCGAAAAACTGATATTGCAAATCCCATATTGAAAAACCTATATCGAAAAACTGATACTGCAAAACCGATATTGAATCCGATATTAGAACCGATATTGAAAAACCTATATCGAAAAACTGATATTGAAAAATCGATATTGAAACCGATATTAGAACCGATATTGAAAAACCGATATTGAAACCGACATTAGAACCGATATTGAAAAACCGATATTGAATCCGATATTGGAGAACAAATATTGAAAAACTGATATCGAAAAACTGATATTGAAAAACCGATATTGAAAAACCGATATTGAATCCGATATTAGAACCGATATTGAAAAACCGATATTGAAAAACAAATATTGAAAAACCGATATTGAAGAACTGATATTGAAACTGATATTAGAACCGATATTGAAAACCCGATATTGAAAAACCGATATTGAAAAACCTATATCGAAAAACTGATATTGCAAAACCGATATTGAAAAACCGATATTGAATCCGATATTAGAACCGATATCGAAAAACGGATATTGAAAAACCGATATTGAATCCGATATTAGAACCGATATTCAAAAACCGATATTGGAGAACAAATATTCAAAAACTGATATCGAAAAACTGATATTGAAAAACCGATATTCAAAAACCGATATTGGAGAACAAATATTGAAAAACTGATATTGAAAAACCGATATTGAAAAACCGATATTGAAACCGATATTAGAACCGATATTGAAAAACAAATATTGAAAAACTGATAACGAAAAACTGATATTGAAAAACCGATATAGAAAAACCGATAATGAATCCGATATTAGAACCGATATTCAAAAACCGATATTGGAGAACAAATATTGAAAAACCGATATTGAAGAACTGATATTGAAACTGATATTAGAACCGATATTGAAAACCCGATATTGAAAAACCGATATTGAAAAACCTATATCGAAAAACTGATATTGCAAAACCGATATTGAAAAACCGATATTGAATCCGATATTAGAACCGATATCGAAAAACGGATATTGAAAAACCGATATTGAATCCGATATTAGAACCGATATTCAAAAACCGATATTGGAGAACAAATATTCAAAAACTGATATCGAAAAACTGATATTGAAAAACCGATATTGAAAAACCGATATTGAATCCGATATTAGAACCGATATTCAAAAACCGATATTGGAGAACAAATATTGAAAAACTGATATTGAAAAACCGATATTCAAAAACCGATATTGGAGAACAAATATTGAAAAACTGATATTGAAAAACCGATATTGAAAAACCGATATTGAAAAACCGATATTGAATCCGATATTAGAACCGATATTAGAACCGATATTGAAAAACCGATATTGAAAAACAAATATTGAAAAACCGATATTGAAAAACTGATATTGAAACTGATATTGAAAAACCGATATTGAATCCGATATTAGAACCGATATTCAAAAACCGATATTGGAGAACAAATATTAAAAAACTGATATTGAAAAACCGATATTGAAAAACCGATATTGAATCCGATATTAGAACCGATATTGAAAAACCGATATTGAAAAACCTATATCGAAAAACTGATATTGCAAATCCCATATTGAAAAACCTATATCGAAAAACTGATACTGCAAAACCGATATTGAATCCGATATTAGAACCGATATTGAAAAACCTATATCGAAAAACTGATATTGAAAAATCGATATTGAAACCGATATTAGAACCGATATTGAAAAACCGATATTGTAAAGCAAATATTGAAAAACTGATATCGAAAAACTGATATTGCAAAACCGATATTGAAAAACCGATATTGAATCCGATATTAGAACCGATATTGAAAAACCGATATTGAAAAACCTATATCGAAAAACTGATATTGCAAATCCCATATTGAAAAACCTATATCGAAAAACTGATAATGCAAAACCGATATTGAATCCGATATTAGAACCGATATTGAAAAACCTATATCGAAAAACTGATATTGAAAAATCGATATTGAAACCGATATTAGAACCGAAATTGAAAAACCGATATTGTAAAGCAAATATTGAAAAACTGATATCGAAAAACTGATATTGAAAAACCGATATTGAAAAATCGATATTGAATCCGATAATAGAACCGATATTCAAAAACCGATATTGAAAACCAAATATTGAAAAACTGATATTGAAAAACCGATATTGAAAAACCGATATTGAATCCGATATTAGAACCGATATTCAAAAACCGATATTGGAGAACAAATATTGAAAAACTGATATTGAAAAACCGATATTGAAAAACAAATATTGAATAACCGATATTGAAAAACCGATATTGAATCCGATATTAGAACCGATATTCAAAAACCGATATTGGAGAACAAATATTGAAAAACTGATATTGAAAAACCGATATTGAAAAACCGATAATGAATCCGATATTAGAACCGATATTCAAAAACCGATATTGGAGAACAAATATTAAAAAACTGATATCGAAAAACTGATATTGAAAAACCGATATTGAAAAACCGATATTGAATCCGATATTAGAACCGATATTCAAAAACCGATATTGGAGAACAAATATTCAAAAACCGATATTGAAAAACAAATATTGAAAAACTGATATTGAAAAACCGATATTGATTCCGATATTAGAACCGATATTCAAAAACCGATATTGGAGAACAAATATTAAAAAACTGATATTGAAAAACCGATATTGAAAAACCGATATTGAAACCGACATTAGAACCGATATTGAAAACCCGATATTGAAAAACCGATATTGAAAAACCTATATCGAAAAACTGATATTGCAAAACCGATATTGAAAAACCGATATTGAATCCGATATTAGAACCGATATCGAAAAACGGATATTGAAAAACCGATATTGAATCCGATATTAGAACCGATATTCAAAAACCGATATTGGAGAACAAATATTGAAAAACTGATATTGAAAAACCGATATTGAAAAACCGATATTGAAACCGATATTAGAACCGATATTGAAAAACAAATATTGAAAAACTGATAACGAAAAACTGATATTGAAAAACCGATATAGAAAAACCGATAATGAATCCGATATTAGAACCGATATTCAAAAACCGATATTGGAGAACAAATATTGAAAAACCGATATTGAAGAACTGATATTGAAACTGATATTAGAACCGATATTGAAAACCCGATATTGAAAAACCGATATTGAAAAACCTATATCGAAAAACTGATATTGCAAAACCGATATTGAAAAACCGATATTGAATCCGATATTAGAACCGATATCGAAAAACGGATATTGAAAAACCGATATTGAATCCGATATTAGAACCGATATTCAAAAACCGATATTGGAGAACAAATATTCAAAAACTGATATCGAAAAACTGATATTGAAAAACCGATATTGAAAAACCGATATTGAATCCGATATTAGAACCGATATTCAAAAACCGATATTGGAGAACAAATATTGAAAAACTGATATTGAAAAACCGATATTCAAAAACCGATATTGGAGAACAAATATTGAAAAACTGATATTGAAAAACCGATATTGGAAAACCGATATTGAAAAACCGATATTGAATCCGATATTAGAACCGATATTGAAAAACCGATATTGAAAAACAAATATTGAAAAACCGATATTGAAAAACTGATATTGAAACTGATATTGAAAAACCGATATTGAATCCGATATTAGAACCGATATTCAAAAACCGATATTGGAGAACAAATATTAAAAAACTGATATTGAAAAACCGATATTGAAAAACCGATATTGAATCCGATATTAGAACCGATATTGAAAAACCGATATTGAAAAACCTATATCGAAAAACTGATATTGCAAATCCCATATTGAAAAACCTATATCGAAAAACTGATACTGCAAAACCGATATTGAATCCGATATTAGAACCGATATTGAAAAACCTATATCGAAAAACTGATATTGAAAAATCGATATTGAAACCGATATTAGAACCGATATTGAAAAACCGATATTGTAAAGCAAATATTGAAAAACTGATATCGAAAAACTGATATTGCAAAACCGATATTGAATAACCGATATTGAATCCGATATTAGAACCGATATTGAAAAACCGATATTGAAAAACCTATATCGAAAAACTGATATTGCAAATCCCATATTGAAAAACCTATATCGAAAAACTGATACTGCAAAACCGATATTGAATCCGATATTAGAACCGATATTGAAAAACCTATATCGAAAAACTGATATTGAAAAATCGATATTGAAACCGATATTAGAACCGAAATTGAAAAACCGATATTGTAAAGCAAATATTGAAAAACTGATATCGAAAAACTGATATTGAAAAACCGATATTGAAAAATCGATATTGAATCCGATAATAGAACCGATATTCAAAAACCGATATTGAAAACCAAATATTGAAAAACTGATATTGAAAAACCGATATTGAAAAACCGATATTGAATCCGATATTAGAACCGATATTCAAAAACCGATATTGGAGAACAAATATTCAAAAACTGATATCGAAAAACTGATATTGAAAAACCGATATTCAAAAACCGATATTGGAGAACAAATATTGAAAAACTGATATTGAAAAACCGATATTGAAAAACCGATATTGAAACCGATATTAGAACCGATATTGAAAAACAAATATTGAAAAACTGATAACGAAAAACTGATATTGAAAAACCGATATAGAAAAACCGATAATGAATCCGATATTAGAACCGATATTCAAAAACCGATATTGGAGAACAAATATTGAAAAACCGATATTGAAGAACTGATATTGAAACTGATATTAGAACCGATATTGAAAACCCGATATTGAAAAACCGATATTGAAAAACCTATATCGAAAAACTGATATTGCAAAACCGATATTGAAAAACCGATATTGAATCCGATATTAGAACCGATATCGAAAAACGGATATTGAAAAACCGATATTGAATCCGATATTAGAACCGATATTCAAAAACCGATATTGGAGAACAAATATTCAAAAACTGATATCGAAAAACTGATATTGAAAAACCGATATTGAAAAACCGATATTGAATCCGATATTAGAACCGATATTCAAAAACCGATATTGGAGAACAAATATTGAAAAACTGATATTGAAAAACCGATATTCAAAAACCGATATTGGAGAACAAATATTGAAAAACTGATATTGAAAAACCGATATTGAAAAACCGATATTGAAAAACCGATATTGAATCCGATATTAGAACCGATATTAGAACCGATATTGAAAAACCGATATTGAAAAACAAATATTGAAAAACCGATATTGAAAAACTGATATTGAAACTGATATTGAAAAACCGATATTGAATCCGATATTAGAACCGATATTCAAAAACCGATATTGGAGAACAAATATTAAAAAACTGATATTGAAAAACCGATATTGAAAAACCGATATTGAATCCGATATTAGAACCGATATTGAAAAACCGATATTGAAAAACCTATATCGAAAAACTGATATTGCAAATCCCATATTGAAAAACCTATATCGAAAAACTGATACTGCAAAACCGATATTGAATCCGATATTAGAACCGATATTGAAAAACCTATATCGAAAAACTGATATTGAAAAATCGATATTGAAACCGATATTAGAACCGATATTGAAAAACCGATATTGAAACCGACATTAGAACCGATATTGAAAAACCGATATTGAATCCGATATTGGAGAACAAATATTGAAAAACTGATATCGAAAAACTGATATTGAAAAACCGATATTGAAAAACCGATATTGAATCCGATATTAGAACCGATATTGAAAAACCGATATTGAAAAACAAATATTGAAAAACCGATATTGAAGAACTGATATTGAAACTGATATTAGAACCGATATTGAAAACCCGATATTGAAAAACCGATATTGAAAAACCTATATCGAAAAACTGATATTGCAAAACCGATATTGAAAAACCGATATTGAATCCGATAT
>NW_027488170.1:0-9665 GCF_050908995.1 Andrena cerasifolii | reverse complement strand
TTGATAATCCTGTAGTAATAAATAAGAATATTATATTTATAACTGAATATAAAACTAGAAGAAGAATTATTATTAATGGGTGAATAAAATTTATTAAAATTGATATGATAATAATTATTATTATTGAGAGAGCTACAGTTAGACATAATATTTTTAGGGTTATAGATGTTATCATAAACAAAAAGTAGTTTAAACTAAAACTTTAATTTTGGGTATTAATGATATCTTAATAAGATTTTTTTGAATTTTGCCTGTAAGAATTTTGTATCTATATTTAATTTACAAGATTAAAGTTTTAATTTAAACTATACAGATTATTATTGGTGATTTTATTTATTTAGATATATTTAATTTTTTTAGACTATTAATTTTATTAATTTTTATTTTGATTTATGCATGTAAGGATAGATTTTTAATGATTTTAATTAGTATAGAATTTATAGTTTTAAACAGTTCTCAGGCTGGTTTTTTTTTTTGAAGTAAATAATTTTAATGAATGGGTTTTTTTATATTATTTGATTTTTTCTGTTTGTGATGGAGTTTTGGGTTTATCTATTATGATTAATATGATTTTTTATATAAATAATCAAAGTGTTAGGATGGTTAATTTAATATGATAATGATTTTTATGAGTTTAGTTGGATTGATCTTTTTTTGAAGAATTTTTTTTATAAGTGTTTTTAAGAAATTTTTTTCTTTTGTTTAGTTTTATATGTTATGATTCATTGTGGATTTTTATTAGATTGATTTTTTATTGGTTATAATCTTAGTTTGAGTATATATTCTTATTATCTTATTATATTGGTTTTCTTTATAATGGGTGTTACTTTATATTCTATTGATGAATCTGATACTCTTTGTGTTAGTTTAAATTTGTTTTTAGCTATTGTTTTGTTTTTGGCTTTTAGTTCAATGAGATTTTTAATGTTTTATTTTTTTTTTGAGATTAGTTTGATTGTGGTTTATGTTATTATTTTAAAGTGAGGTATAGGTTTAATGCGATTGATTTCGGGTTATTATTTTATATTTTATACGTTATTTTTTTCTTTACCATTGCTTATTTTTATTCTTTTATTCTATATATATTTATAATAGATCAATAATAGTTACTTTAGAACTTTCTAATATAATTATTAATAATTATATTTATATATATATGTGTATAGGATTTTTATTGAAGATTCCTATATATATATTTCATGGTTGACTTTTGAAGGCTCATGTGGAGGCTCCTGTTTTTGGATCTATGGTTTTGGCGTCGATTTTGTTGAAATTGGGTACTTATGGAATACTTCGATTTTTAATGATTTTTTATTTAAATTCAGTTTTTTTATCTAAATATATATTAATTTTTAGAATTATGGGTGGTGTTTTTCTTAGATGTGTTTGTTTACGTCAGGTTGATTTAAAGGTTTTGGTTGCTTATTCATCGGTTGTTCATATGAGTTTATTATTGGGAGGTATATTTACTTTACTTAAATTGGGAATAATTGGTTCATATGTTTTTAATAATTTCTCATGGTTTATGTTCATCTGGTTTATTTTATCTGGTTTATTTTATTTAGTTAATGTATTTTATAGAGAGACAAACAGTCGTTTAATAATTATTAATAAGGGTTTATTAATTTGTATACCGTCAATAGCAATGTTTTGATTTATATTATGTTCTTCTAATATAGCTTCACCTGTTTCTTTAAATTTAGTTGGTGAAATTATATTAATAATTAGTCTTGTTATATGAATGAAGTTTATTTTTATTGGTCTAGTCTTATATTCATTTTTTAGATTTGTTTATTCATTGTATATATATAGATATATTTGTCATGGAAATTCTAATTTATGACTTAAAATAAGTAGAGGTATTGTAGTAAATTATTTTGTTTTGCTTATTCATTGAATTCCTTTAAATTTTTTGTTTTTGAATTTATCTATATTTTATTATTTAAATAGTTTAATTAAAAATTTTGATTTGTGGGATCAAAGATGTATTTTTTACTTTAAATAATCTTCAGAATTATTATTTTTTTTTGTGGGATTGCATATATTGTGTTTGGAGTATACATATATATAAATTTATTTTTATGTGTATTTGACTGAACAATTTTTGAGGTTGGTTCTTTGGTTTTTAGAATAACTATTTATATTGATTATACTGGTATAATTTTTTTAGGTGTGGTTTTGATTATTTCTTCAATAGTTCTTTTGTATAGTATGGATTATATATCTGGTGATAAGAGTATTGATCGGTTAAAGTATCTTATTTTTTTGTTTGTTTTATCTATATGTTTAATGATTTTAAGGCCTAATATTTTAAGTATCTTATTAGGCTGGGATGGGCTGGGCCTGATTTCATATTGTTTAGTAGTGTATTATCAGAGAGATATTGCTTATAGATCTGGTATATTAACTATTTTATGCAATCGGTTAGGAGACATTGGTTTGCTAATGCTGATCAGGTTTGGCGCATTTGTTGGATCATGAAATTTAATGTTGTATTCTTTTGATAGATTTATAATGGTTTTTATTTTTATTGCTATATTTACTAAGAGAGCTCAAATACCTTTTTCTTCTTGATTACCTGCAGCTATAACTGCTCCTACACCTGTATCTTCTTTGGTTCATTCTTCTACTTTAGTAACTGCTGGTGTTTATTTAATAATTCGTTATAATGAGGTTTTATTTTGTTTTGATTTGGGGGTTTTAATTTTTGTGTCTGTTTTTACGATGATGATGTCGGGTTTAATTGCTAATTTTGAGTTTGATTTAAAAAAGATTATTGCATTGTCTACTTTAAGTCAGTTAGGATTTATAATGAGTATTATGTTTTTTGGTTTGAGTGATTTAGCTTTTTTTCATTTGGTAATTCATGCAATGTTTAAATCTTTAATGTTTTTATGTGTAGGTGGTTTTATTCATTCAATGAATGATAATCAAGATATTCGTAATTATGGTGGTATATTTTATATTTATCCCTTAAAGAGTATTGTTATAATTATTTCTTTATTTTGTTTATGTGGGATTCCTTTTTTATCTGGTTTTTATTCAAAGGATTTAATTTTCGAGTATTTTTAGTTAGATCAATAAATTTGTTATTAATATTAATATTTTATTTATCTATAATTTTTACTGTTAGTTATTCTATTCGGTTGGTAATCTGGTTATTTTTGGATTACTATAGTTTTTTCCCTTTTTCAAATCTTAAAGAAAGAAAATTGATTAGAGTTAGAATGATATTTTTAATGTTGATGTCTATTTTTTGGTGGAAGGGTTTTTGCTAAATTGGTTTATAGGAAATATTTTTTTATATTGATGAATTTTGATAAGATTCTGATTATAAAGATATATATATATGGTATATTTTTGGGCTATCTATTTTATTTAAGTGAAATAACTAGATTCTTGAGTATTATTTATTTTTTTGCTTCTATGTACTTTTTAAATATTTTCTTTAAATTTTCTTATAAGTGACTTATTTTTAATTTTTATAGATATGAGAGTTGATTTGAGAAGGGCTGATATGAGTCTCTTAGAGGATTAAGAATCTATAAAATGATGTATTTGATTAACTTGCTAGATGTGAAGCGATTTGATTTAATTTTGATCGTAAAAATTTATATTTATATGTATTTGCTAATTATAATTATTTATTAATTTAAATAGCTTAAAAAGAGCATAATATTGAAAATATTAAGGTAATAATTTTTATTTTTAAATATAATTTATAAATTTTAAATTAATTTTATATTGAAAATATAATGTTTTTTTTAAACTATATAAATTAGAAATATAAATGATTAAACATTTTGATTAGAATTAGAAGTTCTATATTTTATTTCCTATTTAATTGGATTTATAATCATTTGAATTATTAACAATAATTTACCTCTACTTTGGTTTCAATTAATATATAAAGTAATTATTTACTTTTAATTTCGACTTAAAGATTTGACTATTGTTGTGTATATAATTATTTATAAGATATACTAGTTTAAGTAATTATTAAATGCAATTTAATTGTTATTTATTAACTAATATCCTAATTGATTCATTCTAGATAAGAGAATATTGAATATTCATTCAATTCATAAACTAATAATAATATTAATAATAATAAATAGAATGTTGATTTTGTTGATATTATAATTTTATATTTAATTAGTGTAGAATTGGGATGATTAGAATAATTTCAATGTCAAAGATTAGGAATATTAGGGTAATTAAGAAAATTGAATTGAAAATGGTAATCGTGGTCTTGTATTGGATTGAATCCACATTCAATGGGGTTATTTTTTTTCGGTTTTGTTAATTACTTTTGTAAATATTATATTTAGAAAAATTATTAAAATAGGGATAATTGAGAATACGATGAGAATTATTATTATGGAGATAATTATATATATTTTATTTTATTAAAATCTTTTAATTGGAAGTTAAATGTAATTATTATACTATATATATTAGAAGTTTCATCAGTAGATTGTAATATATAGAAATAATCAGATGATGTCTACAAAATGTCAATATCATGATGCGGTTTCGAAATTTAGATGATGTATTTTTGAGAAATGATTTATATTTAATCGGATGAAACAAGTAGATAGAAAAATTAAACCAATATTTACATGTGAACCATGAAATCCTGTTGTTATAAAGAAAATTGAACCATAAATTCTATCGTTAAAACAGAAAGGTGCTTCTATATATTCATAAATTTGTAATGTAGGAAGTATATTCCTAAAATAATTGTTAATAATAATCTAATTTTTGTTTCTTTAAAGTTATTATTTAGTATAGCGTAGTGTCTTCATGTAATTGTAATTCCTGATGAAATTAAAATAATTGAATTTAATAAAGGAATATTGTATGGGTTGAATTGTTCAATTGAAGTTGGTGGTCAGTTTATTACCAATTTCAATTCTTGGTGTAATTGATCTATGAAAGTATGCTCAGAAGAATGCTACAAAAAATAGAAGTTCTGAAATAATGAATATGATTATTCTTATTTTGATTAATTTAGTTACTGTTAGTGAATGAAATCCTTGAAATGTTCTTTCTCGAATAACATCTCGTCATCATTGAATTATACATATGATTAGAGTGATTATTCTTAAAAATATTAATAATTTTATTTTTAGATGAAATAGTAAAATTATTCCTATAAAAGTGTTTATAATATTAATTGATGTTAATATAGGTCATGGTCTTACTGTAACTATATGAAATGGGTGATTAGATATTGTCATAATTTGATTCATTAAAGTATAAGGTTCTTAAAATTGAGAATACGTAAGATTGAATTATTGCAACTGAGATTTCTAGAATAAATAGTATATTTTGAATAATAATTATAATTGGTATAATTATTAGAAAATTATTTAATGAATTACCTAAAAGTGATAGTAATAGGTGACCTGCTAGTATATTAGCAGTTAATCGAATTGCTAATGTTCATGGTCGAATGATATTTCTAATTGATTCAATAATAACTATAAAATTTATTAGAACTGTTGGTGTATTTATTGGAACTAGATGAATAAATATTTTGTTTGTGTTTTTTCATCATCCATAAATTATAAATCTTATTCATAATCTTAATGATAATGCTAAATTAATATTAAGATGACTTGTAGGTGTGAAAATGTAGGGAAATAGTCCAAATAGGTTAAATAGAAGAATTATTTTTATTAAGCTGATAAAAATAATTAATAGTTAATAAATATTTTTTTATTTGTTAATAATTTGAATTCTTTTGAATATAAAATTATTTAATAGTATTCATATTATATTGATTCGTGATGGTAAAAATCAGTAGTTATTGGATAAAATTAATAGTGGAATTGTTAAACTAATTCAATTTAGGGATAATATTGTTCTGGTTGATGGGTCAAAGATTGAGAATAGATTTGTTATCATTTTCATTTAATTGAATTAATTTTTTTGTTTTTTTTTTGAGTTGATAGTGTTGTATTTGTAAAGAAATTTATAATGATTGTTGTTATAATTATTATTAAGGTTATTAATATTATTATTAATCAAATTATAGGTTTTATTTGAGGGATGAAAGATTATTAATATTCATTAGAAGTATTCGCTTGTACTATAATATGGTTTAAGAGACCAATTCTTGCATTTCAGACATCTAATGAAAAAATATTATTTATTAATAATTTTAAATTGACAATTTAATGTTATTTTTTAACTAATTCTTTAATTGTTTTAAAATGAGTTTAGTCAGTTTTTAAAGTTTTTAATTGATGTTCTTTCTATTACGATTGGTATAAATCTATGATTTGATCCACAGATTTCTGAGCATTGTCCATAGAATAATCCTGCTCGGTTAGAGTAGTAAAGTTATTTGATTGATTCGTCCGGGAGTTGCATCTATTTTTATACCTATAGAAGGAATAGTTCATGAGTGGATTACATCTGTAGATGTAGTAATTAATCGAATAGGAATTTTGTAAGGAACAATTATTCGATTATCTACATCTAGAAGACGAAATGTATTTAAGTTTTCAATTTCATTAATTATGTATGAATTAAATTCGATATTATTAAAATCTGGATATTCGTAACTTCAATATCATTGATGACCAATTGATTTAATTGTAAAGAATGGATTTCATAATTCATCAATAAAGTATAGGGTTTTTATAGATGGTACTGCGATTGTTATTAATATGATTATTGGAGTAATTGTTCAGATAATTTCAATTGAGTGATTATTTAAAAGGAATCGGTTAGTAAATTTATTTTAATTATGTTAATTATAGTGATTATTGTAGATGAAATAATTATGATTAATATGATTATGGTTAGATTGTGAAATGCATTTAAATTATCAGCAAATGGTGAATTTGGATCTTGGAATGATATTATGTTTCATGTAGCTATTTTTAATAAAAATTTTAATTTTATGTATGGGGCTTAAATCCATTGCACTATTCTGCCATATTAAAATTTTGTTACAATTGGAATTTCATTGAATGAGTGATTGAATGGTGGATAATTTTGTGACCATTCTAGTGAACTTTGATTAAATTTAAATATAATAATTCGTTTTGATATAAATCTTTCAAGCATAATGAAAATAAATAAAATTGTTCTGTTTAATGAAATAATTGCTCCTATAGAGGATAATAAATTTCAACAGTAATATACATCTGGGTATTCCGAGTATCGTCGTGGTATTCCTATTAATCCTAGGAAATGTTGTGGAAAGAATGTTAAATTTACACCAATAAATATTATAAAGAATTGGATTTTTAATCATTTATTATTTATTGAAAATCCAGTTACTGCTGGAAATCAATGTACAATTCTGGCAATAATTGAAAAGACTGCTCCTATTGACAATACATAATGAAAATGACCAACTACATAATATGTATCATGTAGAATAATATCAATTGATGAATTTGATAATATAATTCCGGTTAAACCTCCTATGGTGAATAGGAAAATGAATCCTAGTGACCATAAGATTTGTGGATTTATATTTATCTTTGCACCATGATAAGTAGCTAATCATCTAAATACTTTAATTCCCGTAGGAATTGCAATAATTATTGTAGCTGAGGTAAAGTATGCTCGTGTATCTACGTCTAACCCAACAGTGAATATATGATGGGCTCATACAATAAATCCAAGAAATCCAATACCTAGTATTGCATAAATTATTCCAATATTTCCAAATGTTTCTTTTTTCCCTCTTTCATTATAAATAATGTGTGAAATTAGACCAAATCCAGGAAGAATTAAAATATATACTTCTGGATGACCAAAAAATCAAAATAGATGTTGATAAAGAATTGGATCACCACCTCCTATTGGGTCAAAAATGATGAGTTTAAGTTTCGATCTGATAGTAATATTGTAATAGCTCCAGCTAGGACTGGAAGTGAGATTAAAAGAAGAATTGTGGTAATGAATACTGATCATGGAAATAATGGTAATTGATCGTAGTTTAATGAAATATTTTTTATATTTAGAATTGTTACAATAAAATTAATTGCTCCTATAATTGAGGAAATTCCTGCAATATGGAGTGAAAAGATTGTTAAATCTACGGATGATGATGGGTGATATGAATATGATGATAATGGTGGATATACTGTTCATCCTGTACTGAACCTGAATTTAGAATTATTCTTATTAGGATAACTAGAATCGATGGAGGTAATAAATCAGAATCTTATATTATTTATTCGCGGGAAAGCCATGTCGGGCGCTCCTAATATTAATGGTGTGAGTCAGTTTCCGAAACCTCCGATTATAAATGGCATTACTATGAAGAAGATTATAATAAATGCATGAGAAGTTACAATAGTATTATAAATTTGATCATTATTAATTCATCTACCTGGATTTCTTAGTTCTATACGGATAATAAATCTTAGTGATGCACCAATTATACCTGCTCATATTGCGAAAATAAATATAGTATTCCGATATTCTTATGATTGGTTGAATATAGTCATGTTTTGTAATATATTAAAATTTATATTAAATATTAATATATTGTTAATTTTGAAGATTAAGAGTTTACTTTTAACTTAAAATTTTAGAGTTCTATGCCTGATAAAAGGAGTAAATTGTAAATTTATATATGGAAGTTATTTTTCTAGAACTATTAATTTCTATAGTTTAAGAAAAATATTAAATTGCAAGTTTAAAGATAAGATTAATGATTTAGAAATTGATGTATGTATACATGAATGCTGTTAGTATTAATATGTAGATCAATATTAGGTTTTTTTGTGGGTTATGGTTCATTTTTTTTGTAAATATTTTGTTAAAATTATTGTATTTATAAATATTGTTATTTATAAAATTTATGTATCTTCAGATTATAAGACATCTAGAGATTATTACGATAATTGAAACTAGTTTTAATTGGTTATTTATTAATTAGAAGATTTTCGATTAGTGATCATTTTATAATAAATGTTATTATTGGTGGAAAGTAAGAGTATGAAATTATAAATAGAAAGAATGTGATTTTTGTTTTTTTGTTTATAATGAATTCGTATTTTAATTTACTTCTTGTTCTATTTAATAATGATAATAAGTTTAATGTAATAATTGAGTATATTATAAAGTATCCTATGAATATATAAAAATTTATGTATATATTATTATTATTAATCTAGTTTGATGAATGGATGAATATGACAAGATTAATTTTAATGAGTATTTATTAATTGCTGCAATTGGTGAAATAATTATTCTTGCTAGAATAAATGGTATAATAAATTGATTTATTTCAATTGTTAAATGTATAATGTTTAATGGGATAAATTTTATAAGTGTTATTAGTACTCCTAAGTTTATTACTTAGCGATTTTCTTATTGAGTTAAATCATAGATTAAATGGAAATATTAGCAATTTTAATTATAACTCTTAAAATAATTAAAATATTTGGATTAATTGATGGATATATAATAATTCTAGGAATATGATTGTTCTTCTAATAAATGAGATGATGAAGTAGACGATTCTAGCGTTGTAGTTTTTTGATAAAATTGTTATTCTGATAAATGATATTGTTGTAATTTCTAGGGATATCCATATAAGGATTTTTATTAGTTAGGATAAAGTTTATAGTTACTATATAATAATAACAATGATCTGTAGGGTGATTTTGTTAGTTATATTTATTAAA
>NW_027488169.1:0-5000 GCF_050908995.1 Andrena cerasifolii | reverse complement strand
GTTGGTTCGTTGGTTCGTTGGTTCGTTGGTTCGTTGGTTCGTTGGTTCGTTGGTTCGTTGGTTCGTTGGTTCGAAGGTTCGTTGGTTCGTTGGTTCGTTGGTTCGTTGGTTCGTTGGTTCGTTGGTTCGTTGGTTCGTTGGATCGTTGGTTCGTTGGTTCGTTGGTTCGTTGGTTCGTTGGTTCGTTGGTTCGTTGGTTCGTTTGTTCGTTGGATGGTTGGTTCGTTGGTTCGTTGGTTCGTTGGTTCGTTGGTTCGTTGCTTCGTTGTTTCGTTGGTTCGTTTGTTCGTTTGTTCGTTTGTTCGTTTGTTCGTTTGTTCGTTTGTTCGTTTGTTCGTTTGTTCGTTTGTTCGTTTGTTCGTTTGTTCGTTTGTTCGTTGGTTCGTTGGTTCGTTGGTTCGTTTGTTCGTTTGTTCGTTGGTTCGTTTGTTCGTTGGTTCGTTGGTTCGTTGGTTCGTTGGTTCGTTGGATGGTTGGTTCGTTGGTTCGAAGGTTCGTTGGTTCGTTGGTTCGTTGGTTCGTTGGTTCGTTGGTTCGTTGGATCGTTGGTTCGTTGGTTCGTTGGTTCGTTGGTTCGTTGGTTCGTTGGTTCGTTGGTTCGTTGGTTCGTTGTTTCGTTGGTTCGTTGGTTCGTTGGTTCGTTGGTTCGTTGGTTCGTTGGTTCGTTGGTTCCTTGGTTCGTTGGTTCGTTGGTTCGTTGGTTCGTTGGTTCGTTGGTTCGTTGGTTCGTTGGTTCGTTGGTTCGTTTGTTCGTTTGTTCGTTTGTTCGTTTGTTCGTTTGTTCGTTTGTTCGTTTGTTCGTTTGTTCGTTTGTTCGTTTGTTCGTTTGTTCGTTTGTTCGTTTGTTCGTTTGTTCGTTGGTTCGTTGGTTCGTTGGTTCGTTGATTCGTTGATTCGTTGGTTCGTTGGTTCGTTGGTTCGTTGGTTCGCTGGTTCGTTGGTTCGTTGGTTCGCTGGTTCGTTGGTTCGTTGGTTCGTTGGTTCGTTGGTTCGTTGGTTCGTTGTTTCGTTGGTTCGTTGGTTCGTTGGTTCGTTGGTTCGTTTGTTCGTTGGTTCGTTGGTTCGTTGGTTCGTTGGTTCATTGGTTCGTTGTTTCGTTGTTTCGTTGTTTCGTTGTTTCGTTGGTTCGTTGGTTCGTTGGTTCGTTGTTTCGTTGTTTCGTTGTTTCGTTGGTTCGTTGGTTCGTTGGTTCGTTGGTTCGTTGGTTCGTTGGTTCGTTCGTTCGTTGATTCGTTGGTTCGTTGGTTCGTTGGTTCGTTGGTTCGTTTGTTCGTTTGTTCGTTTGTTCGTTTGTTCGTTTGTTCGTTTGTTCGTTGGTTCGTTGGTTCGTTGGTTCGTTGGTTCGTTGGTTCGTTGGTTCGTTGGTTCGTTGGTTCGTTGGTTCGTTGTTTCGTTGTTTCGTTGTTTCGTTGGTTCGTTGGTTCGTTGGTTCGTTGCTTCGTTGTTTCGTTGGTTCGTTTGTTCGTTTGTTCGTTTGTTCGTTTGTTCGTTTGTTCGTTTGTTCGTTTGTTCGTTTGTTCGTTTGTTCGTTTGTTCGTTTGTTCGTTTGTTCGTTTGTTCGTTTGTTCGTTTGTTCGTTTGTTCGTTTGTTCGTTTGTTCGTTTGTTCGTTGGTTCGTTGGTTCGTTGGTTCGTTGGTTCGTTGGTTCGTTGGTTCGTTGGTTCGTTGGTTCGTTGGTTCGTTGGTTCGTTGGTTCGTTGGTTCGTTGATTCGTTGATTCGTTGGTTCGTTGGTTCGTTGGTTCGTTGGTTCGCTGGTTCGTTGGTTCGTTGGTTCGCTGGTTCGTTGGTTCGTTGGTTCGTTGGTTCGTTGGTTCGTTGGTTCGTTGTTTCGTTGGTTCGTTGGTTCGTTGGTTCGTTATTTCGTTGTTTCGTTGTTTCGTTGTTTCGTTGGTTCGTTGGTTCGTTGGTTCGTTGGTTCGTTGGTTCGTTGGTTCGTTGGTTCGTTGGTTCGTTGGTTCGAAGGTTCGTTGGTTCGTTGGTTCGTTGGTTCGTTGGTTCGTTGGTTCGTTGGTTCGTTGGTTCGTTGGATCGTTGGTTCGTTGGTTCGTTGGTTCGTTGGTTCGTTGGTTCGTTGGTTCGTTGGTTCGTTTGTTCGTTGGATGGTTGGTTCGTTGGTTCGTTGGTTCGTTGGTTCGTTGGTTCGTTGCTTCGTTGTTTCGTTGGTTCGTTTGTTCGTTTGTTCGTTTGTTCGTTTGTTCGTTTGTTCGTTTGTTCGTTTGTTCGTTTGTTCGTTTGTTCGTTTGTTCGTTTGTTCGTTTGTTCGTTTGTTCGTTTGTTCGTTGGTTCGTTGGTTCGTTGGTTCGTTTGTTCGTTTGTTCGTTGGTTCGTTTGTTCGTTGGTTCGTTGGTTCGTTGTTTCGTTGGTTCGTTGGATGGTTGGTTCGTTGGTTCGAAGGTTCGTTGGTTCGTTGGTTCGTTGGTTCGTTGGTTCGTTGGTTCGTTGGATCGTTGGTTCGTTGGTTCGTTGGTTCGTTGGTTCGTTGGTTCGTTGGTTCGTTGGTTCGTTGGTTCGTTGTTTCGTTGGTTCGTTGGTTCGTTGGTTCGTTGGTTCGTTGGTTCGTTGGTTCGTTGGTTCCTTGGTTCGTTGGTTCGTTGGTTCGTTGGTTCGTTGGTTCGTTGGTTCGTTGTTTCGTTGGTTCGTTGGTTCGTTTGTTCGTTTGTTCGTTTGTTCGTTTGTTCGTTTGTTCGTTTGTTCGTTTGTTCGTTTGTTCGTTTGTTCGTTTGTTCGTTTGTTCGTTTGTTCGTTTGTTCGTTTGTTCGTTTGTTCGTTGGTTCGTTGGTTCGTTGGTTCGTTGATTCGTTGATTCGTTGGTTCGTTGGTTCGTTGGTTCGTTGGTTCGCTGGTTCGTTGGTTCGTTGGTTCGCTGGTTCGTTGGTTCGTTGGTTCGTTGGTTCGTTGGTTCGTTGGTTCGTTGTTTCGTTGGTTCGTTGGTTCGTTGGTTCGTTGGTTCGTTTGTTCGTTGGTTCGTTGGTTCGTTGGTTCGTTGGTTCATTGGTTCGTTGTTTCGTTGTTTCATTGTTTCGTTGTTTCGTTGGTTCGTTGGTTCGTTGGTTCGTTGTTTCGTTGTTTCGTTGTTTCGTTGGTTCGTTGGTTCGTTGGTTCGTTGGTTCGTTCGTTCGTTGATTCGTTGGTTCGTTGGTTCGTTGGTTCGTTGGTTCGTTTGTTCGTTTGTTCGTTTGTTCGTTTGTTCGTTTGTTCGTTTGTTCGTTTGTTCGTTGGTTCGTTGGTTCGTTGGTTCGTTGGTTCGTTGGTTCGTTGGTTCGTTGGTTCGTTGGTTCGTTGGTTCGTTGTTTCGTTGTTTCGTTGTTTCGTTGGTTCGTTGGTTCGTTGGTTCGTTGCTTCGTTGTTTCGTTGGTTCGTTTGTTCGTTTGTTCGTTTGTTCGTTTGTTCGTTTGTTCGTTTGTTCGTTTGTTCGTTTGTTCGTTTGTTCGTTTGTTCGTTTGTTCGTTTGTTCGTTGGTTCGTTGGTTCGTTGGTTCGTTGGTTCGTTGGTTCGTTGGTTCGTTGGTTCGTTGGTTCGTTGGTTCGTTGTTCGTTGGTTCGTTGGTTCGTTGGTTCGTTGGTTCGTTGGTTCGTTTGTTCGTTGGTTCGTTGGTTCGTTGCTTTCGTTGGTTCGTTGGTTCGTTGGTTCGTTGGTTCGTTGGTTCGTTGGTTCGTTGGTTCGTTGGTTCGTTTGTTCGTTTGTTCGTTTGTTCGTTTGTTCGTTTGTTCGTTTGTTCGTTTGTTCGTTGGTTCGTTGGTTCGTTGGTTCGTTGGTTCGTTGTTTCGTTGTTTCGTTGTTCGTTGTTTCTTTGTTTCGTTGGTTCGTTGGTTCGTTGGTTCGTTGGTTCGTTGGTTCGTTGGTTCGTTGGTTCGTTGGTTCGTTGGTTCGTTGGTTCGTTGGTTCGTTTGTTCGTTTGTTCGTTGTTCGTTTGTTCGTTTGTTCGTTGGTTCGTTTGTTCGTTGGTTCGTTGGTTCGTTGGTTCGTTGGTTCGTTGGTTCGGTTGGTTCGTTGGTTCGTTGGTTCGTTGGTTCGTTGGTTCGTTGGTTCGTTGGTTCGTTGGTTCGTTGTTCGTTGGTTCGTTGGTTCGTTGGTTCGTTTGTTCGTTTGTTCGTTTGTTCGTTTGTTCGTTTGTTCGTTGGTTCGTTGGTTCGTTTGTTCGTTGTTCGTTGGTTCGTTGGTTCGTTGGTTCGTTGGTTCGTTGGTTCGTTGGTTCGTTGGTTCGTTGGTTCGTTGGTTCGTTGGTTCGTTGGTTCGTTGGTTCGTTGGTTCGTTGGTTCGTTGGTTCGTTGGTTCGTTGGTTCGTTGGTTCGTTGGTTCGTTGGTTCGTTGGTTCGTTGGTTCGTTGGTTCGTTGGTTCGTTGGTTCGTTGGTTCGTTGGTTCGTTGGTTCGTTGGTTCGTTGGTTCGTTGGTTCGTTGTTTCGTTGTTTCGTTGTTTCGTTGTTTCGTTGTTCGTTGGTTCGTTGGTTCGTTGGTTCGTTGGTTCGTTGGTTCGTTGGTTCGTTGGTTCGTTGGTTCGTTGGTTCGTTGGTTCGTTGGTTCGTTGGTTCGTTGGTTCGTTGGTTCGTTGGTTCGTTGGTTCGTTGGTTCGTTGTTCGTTGGTTCGTTGGTTCGTTGGTTCGTTGGTTCGTTGGTTCGTTGGTTCGTTGGTTCGTTGGTTCGTTGGTTCGTTGGTTCGTTGGTTCGTTGGTTCGTTGGTTCGTTGGATGGTTGGTTCGTTGGTTCGTTGGTTCGTTGGTTCGTTGGTTCGTTGGTTCGTTTGGTTCGTTGGTTCGTTGGTTCGTTGTTTTCGTTGTTTCGTTGGTTCGTTGGTTCGTTGGTTCGTTGGTTCGTTGGTTCGTTGGTTCGTTGGTTCGTTGGTTCGTTGGTTCGTTGGTTCGTTGGTTCGTTGGTTCGTTGGTTCGTTGGTTCGTTGGTTCGTTGGTTCGTTTGTTCGTTTGTTCGTTTGTTCGTTTGTTCGTTTGTTCGTTTGTTCGTTTGTTCGTTGGTTCGTTGGTTCGTTGGTTCGTTGGTTCGTT
>NW_027488168.1:0-9680 GCF_050908995.1 Andrena cerasifolii | reverse complement strand
TTTTTCAATATCGGTTCTAATATCGGTTTCAATATCAGTTTTTCAATATCGGATTTTCAATATCGGTTTTTCAATATCGGTTCTAATATCGGTTTCAATATCGGTTTTTCAATATCGGTTTAATATCGGTTTCAATATCGTTTTTTCAATATCGGTTTTTCAATATCGGTTTTTCAATATCGGTATTTCAATATTTGTTTTTCAATATCGGTTTTTCAATATCAGTTTTTCAATATTTGTTCTCCAATATCGGTTTTTGAATATCGGTTCGAATATCGGATTCAATATCGGTTTTTCAATATCGGTATTTCAATATTTGTTTTTCAATATCGGTTTTTCAATATCAGTTTTTCAATATTTGTTCTCCAATATCGGTTTATGAATATCGGTTCTAATATCGGATTCAATATCGGTTTTTCAATATAGGTTTATCAATATCAGTTTTTCGATATCAGTTTTTCAATATTTGTTTTTCAATATCGGTTTTTCAATATCGGTTTTTCAATATCGGTTTTGCAATATCAGTTTCTCAATATCAGTTTTTCAATATCGGTTCTAATATCGGATTCAATATCGGTTTTTCAATATAGGTTTATCAATATCAGTTTTTCGATATCAGTTTTTCAATATTTGTTTTTCAATATCGGTTTTTCAATATCGGTTTTGCAATATCAGTTTTTCGATATCAGTTTTTCAATATTTGTTTTTCAATATCGGTTCTAATATCGGTTTCAATATCGGTTTAATATCGGTTTCAATATCGTTTTTTCAATATCGGTTTTTCAATATCGGTTTTTCAATATCGGTTTTTCAATATCGGTATTTCAATATTTGTTTTTCAATATCGGTTTTTCAATATCAGTTTTTCAATATTTGTTCTCCAATATCGGTTTTTGAATATCGGTTCGAATATCGGATTCAATATCGGTTTTTCAATATCGGTTTTTCAATATCAGTTTTTCGATATCAGTTTTTCAATATTTGTTTTTCAATATCGGTTTTTCAATATTTGTTCTGCAATATCGGTTTTTGAATATCGGTTCTAATATCGGATTCAATATCGGTTTTTCAATATAGGTTTATCAATATCAGTTTTTCGATATCAGTTTTTCAATATTTGTTTTTCAATATCGGTTTTTCAATATCGGTTTTTCAATATAGGTTTATCAATATCAGTTTTTCGATATCAGTTTTTCAATATTTGTTTTTCAATATCGGTTATTCAATATCGGTTTTGCAATATCAGTTTCTCAATATCAGTTTTTCGATATCAGTTTGTCAATATTTGTTCTCCAATATCGGTTTTTGAATATCGGATTCAATATCTGTTTTTCAATATCGGTTTTGCAATATCAGTTTTTCGATATAGGTTTTTCAATATCGGTTTTTCAATATTTGTTCTGCAATATCGGTTTTTGAATATCGGTTCTAATATCAGATTCAATATCAGTTTTTCAATATCGGTTTTTCAATATCAGTTATTCGATATAGGTTTTTCAATATCGGTTTTTCAATATCGGTTTTTCAATATCAGTTTTTCAATATCGGTTTTTCAATATCGGTTTTTCAATATCAGTTTTTCGATATCAGTTTTTCAATATTTGTTTTTCAATATCGGTTTTTCAATATCGGTTCTAATATCGGTTTCAATATCAGTTTTTCGATATCAGTTTTTCAATATTTATTTTTCAATATCTGTTTTTCAATATCGGTTTTGCAATATAAGTTTTTCAATATCGGTTTTTCAATATCGGTTTTTCAATATCAGTTATTCGATATAGGTTTTTCAATATCGGTTTTTCAATATCGGTTTTTCAATATCAGTTTTTCAATATCGGTTTTTCAATATCGGTTTTTCAATATCAGTTTTTCGATATCAGTTTTTCAATATTTGTTTTTCAATATCGGTTTTTCAATATCGGTTTTTGAATATCGGTTCTAATATTGGATTCAATATCGGTTTTTCAATATCGGTTTTTCAATATAGGTTTATCAATATCAGTTATTCAATATCGGTTTTTCAATATCAGTTATTCGATATAGGTTTTTCAATATCGGTTTTTCAATATCGGTTTTTCAATATCAGTTTTTCAATATCGGTTTTTCAATATCGGTTTTTCAATATCAGTTTTTCGATATCAGTTTTTCAATATTTGTTTTTCAATATCGGTTTTTCAATATCGGTTCTAATATCGGTTTCAATATCAGCTTTTCGATATCAGTTTTTCAATATTTATTTTTCAATATCTGTTTTTCAATATCGGTTTTGCAATATAAGTTTCTCAATATCGGTTTTTCAATATCGGTTTTTCAATATCAGTTTTTCGATATCAGTTTTTCAATATTTGTTTTTCAATACCGGTTTTTCAATATCGGTTCTAATATCGGATTCAATATCGGTTTTTCAATATCGGTTTTTCAATATCAGTTTTTCGATATAAGTTTTTCAATATCTGTTTTTCAATATTTGTTTTTCAATATCGGTTTTTCAATATCAGTTTTTCAATATTTGTTCTCCAATATCGGTTTTTGAATATCGGTTCTAATATTGGATTCAATATCGGTTTTTCAATATCGGTTTTTCAATATCGGTTTTTCAATATAGGTTTATCAATATCAGTTTTTCGATATCAGTTTTTCAATATTTGTTTTTCAATATCGGTTTTTCAATATTTGTTTTTCAATATCGGTTTTTCAATATTTGTTCTGCAATATCGGTTTTTGAATATCGGTTCTAATATTGGATTCAATATCGGTTTTTCAATATCGGTTTTTCAATATAGGTTTATCAATATCAGTTTTTCGATATCAGTTTTTCAATATTTGTTTATCAATATCGGTTCTAATATCGGTTTCAATATCAGTTTTTCAATATCGGTTTAATATCGGTTTCAATATCGTTTTTTCAATATCGGTTTTTCAATATCGGTTTAATATCGGTTTCAATATCGTTTTTTCAATATCGGTTTTTCAATATCGGTTTTTCAATATCGGTATTTCAATATTTGTTTTTCAATATCGGTTTTTCAATATCAGTTTTTCAATATTTGTTCTCCAATATCGGTTTTTGAATATCGGTTCGAATATCGGATTCAATATCGGTTTTTCAATATCGGTATTTCAATATTTGTTTTTCAATATCGGTTTTTCAATATCAGTTTTTCGATATCAGTTTTTCAATATTTGTTTTTCAATACCGGTTTTTCAATATCGGTTCTAATATCGGATTCAATATCGGTTTTTCAATATCGGTTTTTCAATATCAGTTTTTCGATATAAGTTTTTCAATATCTGTTTTTCAATATTTGTTTTTCAATATCGGTTTTTCAATATCAGTTTTTCAATATTTGTTCTCCAATATCGGTTTTTGAATATCGGTTCTAATATTGGATTCAATATCGGTTTTTCAATATCGGTTTTTCAATATAGGTTTATCAATATCAGTTTTTCGATATCAGTTTTTCAATATTTGTTTTTCAATATCGGTTATTCAATATCGGTTTTGCAATATCAGTTTCTCAATATCAGTTTTTCGATATCAGTTTTTCAATATTTGTTCTCCAATATCGGTTTTTGAATATCGGTTCTAATATCGGATTCAATATCGGTTTTTCAATATCGGTTTTTCAATATCGGTTTTGCAATATAAGTTTTTCAATATCGGTTTTTCAATATCGGTTTTTCAATATCAGTTTTTCGATATCAGTTTTTCAATATTTGTTTTTCAATATCGGTTTTTCAATATCGGTTTAATATCGGTTTCAATATCGTTTTTTCAATATCGGTTTTTCAATATCGGTTTAATATCGGTTTCAATATCGTTTTTTCAATATCGGTTTTTCAATATCAGTTTTTCAATATCGGTTTTTCAATATCGGTTTTTCAATATCAGTTTTTCGATATCAGTTTTTCAATATTTGTTTTTCAATATCGGTTTTTCAATATCGGTTCTAATATCGGTTTCAATATCAGCTTTTCGATATCAGTTTTTCAATATTTATTTTTCAATATCTGTTTTTCAATATCGGTTTTGCAATATAAGTTTCTCAATATCGGTTTTTCAATATCGGTTTTTCAATATCAGTTTTTCGATATCAGTTTTTCAATATTTGTTTTTCAATACCGGTTTTTCAATATCGGTTCTAATATCGGATTCAATATCGGTTTTTCAATATCGGTTTTTCAATATCAGTTTTTCGATATAAGTTTTTCAATATCTGTTTTTCAATATTTGTTTTTCAATATCGGTTTTTCAATATCAGTTTTTCAATATTTGTTCTCCAATATCGGTTTTTGAATATCGGTTCTAATATTGGATTCAATATCGGTTTTTCAATATCGGTTTTTCAATATCGGTTTTTCAATATAGGTTTATCAATATCAGTTTTTCGATATCAGTTTTTCAATATTTGTTTTTCAATATCGGTTTTTCAATATTTGTTTTTCAATATCGGTTTTTCAATATTTGTTCTGCAATATCGGTTTTTGAATATCGGTTCTAATATTGGATTCAATATCGGTTTTTCAATATCGGTTTTTCAATATAGGTTTATCAATATCAGTTTTTCGATATCAGTTTTTCAATATTTGTTTATCAATATCGGTTCTAATATCGGTTTCAATATCAGTTTTTCAATATCGGTTTAATATCGGTTTCAATATCGTTTTTTCAATATCGGTTTTTCAATATCGGTTTAATATCGGTTTCAATATCGTTTTTTCAATATCGGTTTTTCAATATCGGTTTTTCAATATCGGTATTTCAATATTTGTTTTTCAATATCGGTTTTTCAATATCAGTTTTTCAATATTTGTTCTCCAATATCGGTTTTTGAATATCGGTTCGAATATCGGATTCAATATCGGTTTTTCAATATCGGTATTTCAATATTTGTTTTTCAATATCGGTTTTTCAATATCAGTTTTTCGATATCAGTTTTTCAATATTTGTTTTTCAATACCGGTTTTTCAATATCGGTTCTAATATCGGATTCAATATCGGTTTTTCAATATCGGTTTTTCAATATCAGTTTTTCGATATAAGTTTTTCAATATCTGTTTTTCAATATTTGTTTTTCAATATCGGTTTTTCAATATCAGTTTTTCAATATTTGTTCTCCAATATCGGTTTTTGAATATCGGTTCTAATATTGGATTCAATATCGGTTTTTCAATATCGGTTTTTCAATATAGGTTTATCAATATCAGTTTTTCGATATCAGTTTTTCAATATTTGTTTTTCAATATCGGTTATTCAATATCGGTTTTGCAATATCAGTTTCTCAATATCAGTTTTTCGATATCAGTTTTTCAATATTTGTTCTCCAATATCGGTTTTTGAATATCGGTTCTAATATCGGATTCAATATCGGTTTTTCAATATCGGTTTTTCAATATCGGTTTTGCAATATAAGTTTTTCAATATCGGTTTTTCAATATCGGTTTTTCAATATCAGTTTTTCGATATCAGTTTTTCAATATTTGTTTTTCAATATCGGTTTTTCAATATCGGTTTAATATCGGTTTCAATATCGTTTTTTCAATATCGGTTTTTCAATATCGGTTTAATATCGGTTTCAATATCGTTTTTTCAATATCGGTTTTTCAATATCGGTTTTTCAATATCGGTATTTCAATATTTGTTTTTCAATATCGGTTTTTCAATATCAGTTTTTCAATATTTGTTCTCCAATATCGGTTTTTGAATATCGGTTCGAATATCGGATTCAATATCGGTTTTTCAATATCGGTATTTCAATATTTGTTTTTCAATATCGGTTTTTCAATATCAGTTTTTCGATATCAGTTTTTCAATATTTGTTTTTCAATACCGGTTTTTCAATATCGGTTCTAATATCGGTTTCAATAGCAGTTTTTCAATATCGGTTTTTGAATATTTGTTTTTCAATATCGGTTTTTCAATATTTGTTCTGCAATATCGGTTTTTGAATATCGGTTCTAATATCGGATTCAATATCGGTTTTTCAATATAGGTTTATCAATATCAGTTTTTCGATATCAGTTTTTCAATATTTGTTTTTCAATATCGGTTTTTCAATATTTGTTTTTCAATATCGGTTTTTCAATATTTGTTCTGCAATATCGGTTTTTGAATATCGGTTCTAATATCGGATTCAATATCGGTTTTTCAATATCGGTTTTGCAATATAAGTTTTTCAATATCGGTTTTTCAATATCGGTTTTTCAATATCAGTTTTTCGATATCAGTTTTTCAATATTTGTTTTTCAATATCGGTTTTTCAATATCGGTTCTAATATCGGTTTCAATATCAGTTTTTCAATATCGGTTTTTCAATATCGGTTTTTCAATATCAGTTTTTCAATATCAGTTTTTCAATATTTGTTTTTCAATATCGGTTTTTCAATATTTGTTCTGCAATATCGGTTTTTGAATATCGGTTCTAATATCGGATTCAATATCGGTTTTTCAATATAGGTTTATCAATATCAGTTTTTCGATATCAGTTTTTCAATATTTGTTTTTCAATATCGGTTTTTATTCAATATCGGTTTTTCAATATCGGTTTTTCAATATCAGTTTTTCGATATCAGTTTTTCAATATTTGTTTTTCAATACCGGTTTTTCAATATCGGTTCTAATATCGGTTTCAATAGCAGTTTTTCAATATCGGTTTTTGAATATTTGTCTTTCAATATCGGTTTTCAATATTGTTCTGCAATATCGGTTTTTGAATATCGGTTCTAATATCGGATTCAATATCGGTTTTTCAATATAGGTTTATCAATATCAGTTTTTCGATATCAGTTTTTCAATATTTGTTTTTCAATATCGGTTTTTCAATATTTGTTTTTCAATATCGGTTTTTCAATATTTGTTCTGCAATATCGGTTTTGAATATCGGTTCTAATATCGGATTCAATATCAGTTTTTCAATATCGGTTTTTCAATATCAGTTATTCGATATAGGTTTTTCAATATCGGTTTTTCAATATCGGTTTTTCAATATCAGTTTTTCAATATCGGTTTTTCAATATCGGTTTTTCAATATCAGTTTTTCGATATCAGTTTTTCAATATTTGTTTTTCAATATCGGTTTTTCAATATCGGTTTTTGAATATCGGTTCTAATATTGGATTCAATATCGGTTTTTCAATATCGGTTTTTCAATATAGGTTTATCAATATCAGTTATTCAATATCGGTTTTTCAATATCAGTTATTCGATATAGGTTTTTCAATATCGGTTTTTCAATATCGGTTTTTCAATATCAGTTTTTCAATATCGGTTTTTCAATATCGGTTTTCAATATCAGTTTTTCGATATCAGTTTTTCAATATTTGTTTTTCAATATCGGTTTTTCAATATCGGTTCTAATATCGGTTTCAATATCAGCTTTTCGATATCAGTTTTTCAATATTTATTTTTCAATATCTGTTTTTCAATATCGGTTTTGCAATATAAGTTTCTCAATATCGGTTTTTCAATATCGGTTTTTCAATATCAGTTTTTCGATATCAGTTTTTCAATATTTGTTTTTCAATACCGGTTTTTCAATATCGGTTCTAATATCGGATTCAATATCGGTTTTTCAATATCGGTTTTTCAATATCAGTTTTTCGATATAAGTTTTTCAATATCTGTTTTTCAATATTTGTTTTTCAATATCGGTTTTTCAATATCAGTTTTTCAATATTTGTTCTCCAATATCGGTTTTTGAATATCGGTTCTAATAATTGAATTCAATATCGGTTTTTCAATATCGGTTTTTCAATATCGGTTTTTCAATATGTTTCAATATAGGTTTATCAATATCAGTTTTTCGATATCAGTTTTTCAATATTTGTTTTCAATAATCGGTTTTTCAATATTTGTTTTTCAATATCGGTTTTTCAATATTTGTTCTGCAATATCGGTTTTGAATATCGGATCTAATATTGGATTCAATATCGGTTTTTCAATATCGGTTTTTCAATATAGGTTTATCAATATCAGTTTTTCGATATCAGTTTTTCAATATTTGTTTATCAATATCGGTTCTAATATCGGTTTCAATATCAGTTTTTCAATATCGGTTTAATATCGGTTTCAATATCGTTTTTTCAATATCGGTTTTTCAATATCGGTTTAATATCGGTTTCAATATCGTTTTTTCAATATCGGTTTTTCAATATCGGTTTTTCAATATCGGTATTTCAATATTTGTTTTTCAATATCGGTTTTTCAATATCAGTTTTTCAATATTTGTTCTCCAATATCGGTTTTTGAATATCGGTTCGAATATCGGATTCAATATCGGTTTTTCAATATCGGTATTTCAATATTTGTTTTTCAATATCGGTTTTTCAATATCAGTTTTTCGATATCAGTTTTTCAATATTTGTTTTTCAATACCGGTTTTTCAATATCGGTTCTAATATCGGATTCAATATCGGTTTTTCAATATCGGTTTTTCAATATCAGTTTTTCGATATAAGTTTTTCAATATCTGTTTTTCAATATTTGTTTTTCAATATCGGTTTTTCAATATCAGTTTTTCAATATTTGTTCTCCAATATCGGTTTTTGAATATCGGTTCTAATATTGGATTCAATATCGGTTTTTCAATATCGGTTTTTCAATATAGGTTTATCAATATCAGTTTTTCGATATCAGTTTTTCAATATTTGTTTTTCAATATCGGTTATTCAATATCGGTTTTGCAATATCAGTTTCTCAATATCAGTTTTTCGATATCAGTTTTTCAATATTTGTTCTCCAATATCGGTTTTTGAATATCGGTTCTAATATCGGATTCAATATCGGTTTTTCAATATCGGTTTTTCAATATCGGTTTTGCAATATAAGTTTTTCAATATCGGTTTTTCAATATCGGTTTTTCAATATCAGTTTTTCGATATCAGTTTTTCAATATTTGTTTTTCAATATCGGTTTTTCAATATCGGTTTAATATCGGTTTCAATATCGTTTTTTCAATATCGGTTTTTCAATATCGGTTTAATATCGGTTTCAATATCGTTTTTTCAATATCGGTTTTTCAATATCGGTTTTTCAATATCGGTATTTCAATATTTGTTTTTCAATATCGGTTTTTCAATATCAGTTTTTCAATATTTGTTCTCCAATATCGGTTTTTGAATATCGGTTCGAATATCGGATTCAATATCGGTTTTTCAATATCGGTATTTCAATATTTGTTTTTCAATATCGGTTTTTCAATATCAGTTTTTCGATATCAGTTTTTCAATATTTGTTTTTCAATACCGGTTTTTCAATATCGGTTCTAATATCGGTTTCAATAGCAGTTTTTCAATATCGGTTTTTGAATATTTGTTTTTCAATATCGGTTTTTCAATATTTGTTCTGCAATATCGGTTTTTGAATATCGGTTCTAATATCGGATTCAATATCGGTTTTTCAATATAGGTTTATCAATATCAGTTTTTCGATATCAGTTTTTCAATATTTGTTTTTCAATATCGGTTTTTCAATATTTGTTTTTCAATATCGGTTTTTCAATATTTGTTCTGCAATATCGGTTTTTGAATATCGGTTCTAATATCGGATTCAATATCGGTTTTTCAATATCGGTTTTGCAATATAAGTTTTTCAATATCGGTTTTTCAATATCGGTTTTTCAATATCAGTTTTTCGATATCAGTTTTTCAATATTTGTTTTTCAATATCGGTTTTTCAATAT
>NW_027488167.1:0-9703 GCF_050908995.1 Andrena cerasifolii | reverse complement strand
TTCGTTGGTTCGTTGGTTCGTTGCTTCGTTGGCTCGTTGGTTCGTTGGTTCGTTGGTTCGTTGGTTCGTTGGTTCTTTGGTTCGTTGGTTCGTCGGTTCGTTGGTTCGTTGGTTCGTTGGTTCGTTGGTTCGTTGGTTCGTTGGTTCGTTTGTTCGTTGGTTCGTTGGTTCGTTGGTTCGTTGGTTCGTTGGTTCGTTGGTTCGTTGGTTCGTTGGTTCGTTGGTTCGTTGGTTCGTTGGTTCGTTGGTTCGTTGGTTCGTTGGTTCGTTGGTGCGTTGATTCGTTGGTGCGTTGGTTCGTTGGTTCGTTGGTTCGTTGGTTCGTTGGTTCGTTGGTTCGTTGGTTCGTTGGTTCGTTGGTTCGTTTGTTCGTTTGTTTCTTTGTTTCTTTCTTTCTTTGTTCGTTTGTTCGTTGGTTCGATGGTTCGTTGGTTCGTTGGTTCGTTGGTTCGTTGGTTCGTTGGTTCGTTGGTTCGTTGGTTCGTTGGTTCGTTGGTTCGTTGGTTCGTTAGTTCGCTGGTTCGTTGGTTCGTTGGTTCGTTGCTTCGTTGGCTCGTTGGTTCGTTGGTTCGTTGGTTCGTTGGTTCGTTGGTTCGTTGGTTCGTTGGTTCGTCGGTTCGTTGGTTCGTTGGTTCGTTGGTTCGTTGGTTCGTTGGTTCGTTGGTTCGTTTGTTCGTTGGTTCGTTGGTTCGTTGGTTCGTTGGTTCGTTGGTTCGTTGGTTCGTTGGTTCGTTTGTTTCTTTGTTTCTTTGTTTCTTTGTTTCTTTCTTTCTTCCTTTCTTTGTTCGTTTGTTCGTTTGTTCGTTGGTTCGTTGGTTCGTTGGTTCGTTGGTTCGTTGGTTCGTTGGTTCGTTGGTTCGTTGGTTCGTTGGTTCGTTGGTTCGTTGCTTCGTTGGTTCGTTGGTTCGTTGGTTCGTTGGTTCGTTGGTTCGTTGGTTCGTTGGTTCGTTGGTTCGTTGGTTCGTTGGTTCGTTTGTTTCATTGTTCGTTTGTTTGTTCGTTTGTTCGTTTGTTTCTTTGTTTCTTTCTTTCTTTGTTCGTTTGTTGGTTCGTTTGTTCGTTTGTTCGTTTGCTCGTTTGTTCGTTTGTTCGTTTGTTCGTTTGTTCGTTTGTTCGTTTGTTCGTTTATTCGTTTGTTCGTTTGTTCGTTTGTTCGTTTGTTCGTTGGATCGTTGGTTCGATGGTTCGTTGGTTCGTTGGTTCGTTGGTTCGTTGGTTCGTTGGTTCGTTGGTTCGTTGGTTCGATTGTTTCTTTGTTTCTTTGTTTCTTTTGTTCGTTTGTTCGTTTATTCGTTGGTTCGTTGGTTCGTTGGTTCGTTGGTTCGTTGGTTCGTTTGTTTCTTTGTTTCTTTCTTTCTTTGTTCGTTTGTTCGTTTGTTCGTTGGTTCGATGGTTCGTTGGTTCGTTGGTTCGTTGGTTCGTTGGTTCGTTGGTTCGTTGGTTCGTTGGTTCGTTGGTTCGTTGGTTCGTTGGTTCGTTGGTTCGTTGGTTCGTTAGTTCGCTGGTTCGTTGGTTCGTTGGTTCGTTGCTTCGTTGGCTCGTTGGTTCGTTGGTTCGTTGGTTCGTTGGTTCGTTGGTTCTTTGGTTCGTTGGTTCGTCGGTTCGTTGGTTCGTTGGTTCGTTGGTTCGTTGGTTCGTTGGTTCGTTGGTTCGTTTGTTCGTTGGTTCGTTGGTTCGTTGGTTCGTTGGTTCGTTGGTTCGTTGGTTCGTTGGTTCGTTGGTTCGTTGGTTCGTTGGTTGTTCGTTGGTTCGTTTGTTCGTTGGTGCGTTGATTCGTTGGTGCGTTGGTTCGTTGGTTCGTTGGTTCGTTGGTTCGTTGGTTCGTTAGTTCGTTGGTTCGTTGGTTCGTTGGTTCGTTGGTTCGTTGGTTCGTTGGTTCGTTGGTTCGTTGGTTCGTTGGTTCGTTGGTTCGTTGGTTCGTTGGTTCGTTGGTTCGTTGGTTCGTTGGTTCGTTGGTTCGTTGGTTCGTTGGTTCGTTGGTTCGTTGGTTCGTTGGTTCGTTGGTTCGTTGGTTCGTTGGTTCGTCGGTTCGTTGGTTCGTTTGTTCGTTTGTTCGTTTGTTCGTTTGTTCGTTTGTTCGTTTGTTCGTTTGTTCGTTTGTTCGTTTGTTCGTTTGTTCGTTTGTTCGTTTGTTCGTTTGTTCGTTTGTTCGTTTGTTCGTTTGTTCGTTTGTTCGTTTGTTCGTTTGTTCGTTTGTTCGTTTGTTCGTTTGTTCGTTTGTTCGTTTGTTCGTTTGTTCGTTTGTTCGTTTGTTCGTTTGTTCGTTTGTTCGTTTGTTCGTTGCTTCGTTGGTTCGTTGTTTCGTTGGTTCGTTGGTTCGGTAGTTTCTTTGTTTCTTTCTTTCTTTTTTCGTATGTTCGTTTGTTCGTTTGTTCGTTTGTTCGTTTGTTCGTTGGTTCGTTTGTTCGTTTGTTCGTTTGTTCGTTTGTTCGTTTGTTCGTTTGTTCGTTTGTTCGTTTGTTCGTTGCTTCGTTGGTTCGTTGGTTCGTTGGTTCGTTGGTTCGGTAGTTTCTTTGTTTCTTTCTTTCTTTTTTCGTATGCTCGTTTGTTCGTTTGTTCGTTTGTTCGTTTGTTCGTTGGTTCGTTTGTTCGTTGGTTCGTTGGTTCGTTGGTTCGTTTGTTCGTTGGTTCGTTGGTTCGTTGGTTCGTTGGTTCGTTGCTTCGTTGGCTCGTTGGTTCGTTGGTTCGTTGGTTCGTTGGTTCGTTGGTTCTTTGGTTCGTTGGTTCGTCGGTTCGTTGGTTCGTTGGTTCGTTGGTTCGTTGGTTCGTTGGTTCGTTGGTTCGTTTGTTCGTTGGTTCGTTGGTTCGTTGGTTCGTTGGTTCGTTGGTTCGTTGGTTCGTTGGTTCGTTGGTTCGTTGGTTCGTTGGTTCGTTGGTTCGTTTGTTCGTTGGTGCGTTGATTCGTTGGTGCGTTGGTTCGTTGGTTCGTTGGTTCGTTGGTTCGTTGGTTCGTTAGTTCGTTTGTTCGTTTGTTCGTTTGTTCGTTTGTTCGTTTGTTCGTTTGTTCGTTTGTTCGTTGCTTCGTTGGTTCGTTGTTTCGTTGGTTCGTTGGTTCGGTAGTTTCTTTGTTTCTTTCTTTCTTTTTTCGTATGTTCGTTTGTTCGTTTGTTCGTTTGTTCGTTTGTTCGTTGGTTCGTTTGTTCGTTTGTTCGTTTGTTCGTTTGTTCGTTGGTTCGTTGGTTCGTTGGTTCGTTGGTTCGTTGGTTCGTTGGTTCGTTGGTTCGTTGGTTCGTTGGTTCGTTGCTTCGTTGGTTCGTTGGTTCGTTGGTTCGTTGGTTCGTTGGTTCGTTGGTTCGTTGGTTCGTTGGTTCGTTGGTTCGTTGGTTCGTTTGTTTCATTGTTCGTTTGTTTGTTCGTTTGTTCGTTTGTTTCTTTGTTTCTTTCTTTCTTTGTTCGTTTGTTGGTTCGTTTGTTCGTTTGTTCGTTTGCTCGTTTGTTCGTTTGTTCGTTTGTTCGTTTGTTCGTTTGTTCGTTTGTTCGTTTATTCGTTTGTTCGTTTGTTCGTTTGTTCGTTTGTTCGTTGGATCGTTGGTTCGATGGTTCGTTGGTTCGTTGGTTCGTTGGTTCGTTGGTTCGTTGGTTCGTTGGTTCGATTGTTTCTTTGTTTCTTTGTTTCTTTTTTCGTTTGTTCGTTTGTTCGTTTATTCGTTGGTTCGTTGGTTCGTTGGTTCGTTGGTTCGTTGGTTCGTTTGTTTCTTTGTTTCTTTCTTTCTTTGTTCGTTTGTTCGTTTGTTCGTTGGTTCGATGGTTCGTTGGTTCGTTGGTTCGTTGGTTCGTTGGTTCGTTGGTTCGTTGGTTCGTTGGTTCGTTGGTTCGTTGGTTCGTTGGTTCGTTGGTTCGTTGGTTCGTTAGTTCGCTGGTTCGTTGGTTCGTTGGTTCGTTGCTTCGTTGGCTCGTTGGTTCGTTGGTTCGTTGGTTCGTTGGTTCGTTGGTTCTTTGGTTCGTTGGTTCGTCGGTTCGTTGGTTCGTTGGTTCGTTGGTTCGTTGGTTCGTTGGTTCGTTGGTTCGTTTGTTCGTTGGTTCGTTGGTTCGTTGGTTCGTTGGTTCGTTGGTTCGTTGGTTCGTTGGTTCGTTGGTTCGTTGGTTCGTTGGTTCGTTGGTTCGTTTGTTCGTTGGTGCGTTGATTCGTTGGTGCGTTGGTTCGTTGGTTCGTTGGTTCGTTGGTTCGTTGGTTCGTTAGTTCGTTGGTTCGTTGGTTCGTTGGTTCGTTGGTTCGTTGGTTCGTTGGTTCGTTGGTTCGTTGGTTCGTTGGTTCGTTGGTTCGTTGGTTCGTTGGTTCGTTGGTTCGTTGGTTCGTTGGTTCGTTGGTTCGTTGGTTCGTTGGTTCGTTGGTTCGTTGGTTCGTTGGTTCGTTGGTTCGTTGGTTCGTTGGTTCGTTGGTTCGTCGGTTCGTTGGTTCGTTTGTTCGTTTGTTCGTTTGTTCGTTTGTTCGTTTGTTCGTTTGTTCGTTTGTTCGTTTGTTCGTTTGTTCGTTTGTTCGTTTGTTCGTTTGTTCGTTTGTTCGTTTGTTCGTTTGTTCGTTTGTTCGTTTGTTCGTTTGTTCGTTTGTTCGTTTGTTCGTTTGTTCGTTTGTTCGTTTGTTCGTTTGTTCGTTTGTTCGTTTGTTCGTTTGTTCGTTTGTTCGTTTGTTCGTTTGTTCGTTGCTTCGTTGGTTCGTTGTTTCGTTGGTTCGTTGGTTCGGTAGTTTCTTTGTTTCTTTCTTTCTTTTTTCGTATGTTCGTTTGTTCGTTTGTTCGTTTGTTCGTTTGTTCGTTGGTTCGTTTGTTCGTTTGTTCGTTTGTTCGTTTGTTCGTTTGTTCGTTTGTTCGTTTGTTCGTTTGTTCGTTGCTTCGTTGGTTCGTTGGTTCGTTGGTTCGTTGGTTCGGTAGTTTCTTTGTTTCTTTCTTTCTTTTTTCGTATGCTCGTTTGTTCGTTTGTTCGTTTGTTCGTTTGTTCGTTTGTTCGTTGGTTCGTTTGTTCGTTGGTTCGTTGGTTCGTTGGTTCGTTTGTTCGTTGGTTCGTTGGTTCGTTGGTTCGTTGGTTCGTTGGTTCGTTGGTTCGTTGGTTCGTTGGTTCGTTGGTTCGTTGGTTCTTTGGTTCGTTGGTTCGTTGGTTCGTTGGTTCGTTGGTTCGTTGGTTCGTTGGTTCGTTGGTTCGTTGGTTCGTTGGTTCGTTGGTTCGTTGGTTCGTTGGTTCGTTGGTTCGTTGGTTCGTTGATTCGTTGGTTCGTTGGTTCGTTGGTTCGTTGGTTCGTTGGTTCGTTGGTTCGGTGCTTCGTTGGTTCGTTGGTTCGTTGGTTCGTTGGTTCGTTGGTTCGTTTGTTCGTTTGTTCGTTTGTTCGTTTGTTCGTTTGTTCGTTTGTTCGTTTGTTCGTTTGTTCGTTTGTTCGTTTGTTCGTTTGTTCGTTTGTTCGTTTGTTCGTTTGTTCGTTTGTTCGTTTGTTCGTTTGTTCGTTTGTTCGTTTGTTCGTTTGTTCGTTTGTTCGTTTGTTCGTTTGTTCGTTTGTTCGTTTGTTCGTTTGTTCGTTTGTTCGTTTGTTCGTTTGTTCGTTTGTTCGTTTGTTCGTTTGTTCGTTTGCTCGTTGGTTCGTTGGTTCGTTGGTTCGTTGGTTCGTTGGTTCGTTGGTTCGTTGGTTCGTTGGTTCGTTGGTTCGTTGGTTCGTTGGTTCGTTGGTTCGTTGGTTCGTTGGTTCGTTGGTTCGTTGTTTCGTTGGTTCGTTGGTTCGTTGGTTCGTTGGTTCGTTGGTTCGTTGGTTCGTTGGTTCGTTGGTTCGTTTGTTTCTTTGTTCGTTTGTTTGTTCGTTTGTTCGTTTGTTTCTTTGTTTCTTTCTTTCTTTGTTCGTTTGTTGGTTCGTTTGTTCGTTTGTTCGTATGTTCGTTTGTTCGTTTGTTCGTTTGTTCGTTTGTTCGTTTGTTCGTTTGTTCGTTTGTTCGTTTGTTCGTTTGTTCGTTTATTCGTTTGTTCGTTTGTTCGTTTGTTCGTTTGTTCGTTTGTTCGTTGGATCGTTGGTTCGATGGTTCGTTGGTTCGTTGGTTCGTTGGTTCGTTGGTTCGTTGGTTCGTTGGTTCGTTGGTTCGTTGGTTCGTTGGTTCGTTGGTTCGTTGGCTCGTTGGTTCGTTGTTTCGTTGGTTCGTTGGTTCGTTGGTTCGTTGGTTCGTTTGTTTCTTTGCTTCTTTCTTTCTTTGTTCGTTTGTTCGTTTGTTCGTTTGTTCGTTTGTTCGTTGCTTCGTTGGTTCGTTGGTTCGTTGGTTCGTTGGTTCGTTGCTTCGATTGTTTCTTTGTTTCTTTCTTTCTTTTTTCGTTTGTTCGTTTGTTCGTTTGTTCGTTTCTTCGTTGGTTCGTTGGTTCGTTGGTTCGTTGGTTCGTTGGTTCGTTGGTTCGTTTGTTTCTTTGTTTCTTTCTTTCTTGGTTCGTTTGTTCGTTTGTTCGTTGGTTCGATGGTTCGTTGGTTCGTTGGTTCGTTGGTTCGTTGGTTCGTTGGTTCGTTGCTTCGTTGGTTCGTTGGTTCGTTGGTTCGTTGGTTCGTTAGTTCGTTGGTTCGTTGGTTCGTTTGTTCGTTTGTTCGTTTGTTCGTTTGTTCGTTTGTTCGTTTGTTCATTGGTTCGTTGGTTCGTTGGTTCGTTGGTTCGTTGGTTCGTTGGTTCGTTGGTTCGTTGGTTCGTTGGTTCGTTTGTTTCTTTGTTCGTTTGTTTGTACGTTTGTTCGTTTGTTTCTTTGTTCGTTTGTTCGTTTGTTCGTTTGTTCGTTTGTTCGTTTGTTCGTTTGTTCGTTTGTTCGTTGGATCGTTGGTTCGATGGTTCGTTGGTTCGTTGGTTCGTTGGTTCGTTGGTTCGTTGGTTCGTTGGTTCGTTGGTTCGTTGGTTCGTTGGTTCGTTGGTTCGTTGGTTCGTTGGTTCGTTGGCTCGTTGGTTCGTTGGTTCGTTGGTTCGTTGGTTCGTTGGTTCGTTGGTTCGTTTGTTTCTTTGCTTCTTTCTTTCTTTGTTCGTTTGTTCGTTTGTTCGTTTGTTCGTTTGTTCGTTGCTTCGTTGGTTCGTTGGTTCGTTGGTTCGTTGGTTCGTTGCTTCGATTGTTTCTTTGTTTCTTTCTTTCTTTTTTCGTTTGTTCGTTTGTTCGTTTGTTCGTTTATTCGTTGGTTCGTTGGTTCGTTGGTTCGTTGGTTCGTTGGTTCGTTGGTTCGTTTGTTTCTTTGTTTCTTTCTTTCTTGGTTCGTTTGTTCGTTTGTTCGTTGGTTCGATGGTTCGTTGGTTCGTTGGTTCGTTGGTTCGTTGGTTCGTTGGTTCGTTGCTTCGTTGGTTCGTTGGTTCGTTGGTTCGTTGGTTCGTTAGTTCGTTGGTTCGTTGGTTCGTTTGTTCGTTTGTTCGTTTGTTCGTTTGTTCGTTGGTTCGTTGGTTCGTTGGTTCGTTGGTTCGTTGGTTCGTTGGTTCGTTGGTTCGTTGGTTCGTTGGTTCGTTGTTTCGTTGGTTCTTTGGTTCGTTGGTTCGTTGGTTCGTTGGTTCGTTGGTTCGTTGGTTCGTGGGTTCGTTGGTTCGTTGGTTCGTTGGTTCGTTGGTTCGTTGGTTCGTTGGTTCGTTGGTTCGTTGATTCGTTGGTTCGTTGGTTCGTTGGTTCGTTGGTTCGTTGGTTCGTTGCTTCGTTGGTTCGTTGGTTCGTTGGTTCGTTGGTTCGTTGGTTCGTTTGTTCGTTTGTTCGTTTGTTCGTTTGTTCGTTTGTTCGTTGTTCGTTTGTTCGTTTGTTCGTTTGTTCGTTTGTTCGTTTGTTCGTTTGTTCGTTTGTTCGTTTGTTCGTTTGTTCGTTTGTTCGTTTGTTCGTTTGTTCGTTTGCTCGTTGGTTCGTTGGTTCGTTGGTTCGTTGGTTCGTTGGTTCGTTGGTTCGTTGGTTCGTTGGTTCGTTGGTTCGTTGGTTCGTTGGTTCGTTGGTTCGTTGGTTCGTTGGTTCGTTGTTTCGTTGGTTCGTTGGTTCGTTGGTTCGTTGGTTCGTTGGTTCGTTGGTTCGTTGGTTCGTTTGTTTCTTTGTTCGTTTGTTTGTTCGTTTGTTCGTTTGTTTCTTTGTTTCGTTCTTTCTTTGTTCGTTTGTTGGTTCGTTTGTTCGTTTGTTCGTTTGTTCGTTTGTTCGTTTGTTCGTTTGTTCGTTTGTTCGTTTGTTCGTTTGTTCGTTTGTTCGTTTGTTCGTTTGTTCGTTTGTTCGTTTGTTCGTTTGTTCGTTTGTTCGTTTGTTCGTTTATTCGTTTGTTCGTTTGTTCGTTTGTTCGTTTGTTCGTTTGTTCGTTGGATCGTTGGTTCGTTGGTTCGTTGGTTCGTTGGTTCGTTGGTTCGTTGGTTCGTTGGTTCGTTGGTTCGTTGGTTCGTTGGTTCGTTGGCTCGTTGGTTCGTTGGTTCGTTGGTTCGTTGGTTCGTTGGTTCGTTGGTTCGTTTGTTTCTTTGCTTCTTTCTTTCTTTGTTCGTTTGTTCGTTTGTTCGTTGTTCGTTTGTTCGTTGCTTCGTTGCTTCGTTGGTTCGTTGGTTCGTTGGTTCGTTGGTTCGTTGCTTCGATTGTTTCTTTGTTTCTTTCTTTCTTTTTTCGTTTGTTCGTTTGTTCGTTTGTTCGTTTATTCGTTGGTTCGTTGGTTCGTTGGTTCGTTGGTTCGTTGGTTCGTTGGTTCGTTGGTTCGTTTGTTTCTTTGTTTCTTTCTTTCTTGGTTCGTTTTGTTCGTTTGTTCGTTGGTTCGATGGTTCGTTGGTTCGTTGGTTCGTTGGTTCGTTGGTTCGTTGGTTCGTTGCTTCGTTGGTTCGTTGGTTCGTTGGTTCGTTGGTTCGTTAGTTCGTTGGTTCGTTGGTTCGTTTGTTCGTTTGTTCGTTTGTTCGTTTGTTCGTTTGTTCGTTTGTTCGTTTGTTCGTTTGTTCGTTTGTTCGTTGGTTCGTTGGTTCGTTGGTTCGTTGCTTCGTTGCTTCGTTGCTTCGTTGGTTCGTTGGTTCGTTGGTTCGTTGGTTCGTTGGTTCGTTGGTTCGTTGTTTCGTTGGTTCGTTGGTTCGTTGGTTCGTTGGTTCGTTGGTTCGTTGGTTCGTTGGTTCGTTTGTTTCTTTGTTCGTTTGTTTGTTCGTTTGTTCGTTTGATTCTTTGTTTCTTTCTTTCTTTGTTCGTTTGTTGGTTCGTTTGTTCGTTTGTTCGTTTGTTCGTTTGTTCATTTGTTCGTTTGTTCGTTTGTTCGGTTGTTCGTTTATTCGTTTGTTCGTTTGTTCGTTTGTTCGTTTGTTCGTTTGTTCGTTGGATCGTTGGTTCGATGGTTCGTTGGTTCGTTGGTTCGTTGGTTCGTTGGTTCGTTGGTTCGTTGGTTCGTTGGTTCGTTGGTTCGTTGGTTCGTTGGTTCGTTGGTTCGTTGCTTCGTTGGTTCGTTGGTTCGTTGGTTCGTTGGTTCGTTGGTTCGTTGGTTCGTTGGTTCGTTGGTTCGTTGGTTCGTTGGTTCGTTGGTTCGTTTGTTTCTTTGTTTCTTTCTTTCTTCCTTTCTTTGTTCGTTTGTTCGTTTGTTCGTTTGTTCGTTGGTTCGTTGGTTCGTTGGTTCGTTGGTTCGTTGGTTCGTTTGTTCGTTGGTTCGTTCGTTCGTTCGTTCGTTGGTTCGTTGGTTCGTTGGTTCGTTGGTTCGTTGGTTCGTTGGTTCGTTGGTTCGTTGGTTCGTTGGTTCGTTGGTTCGTTGGTTCGTTGGTGCGTTGGTTCGTTGGTGCGTTGGTTCGTTGGTTCGTTGGTTCGTTGG
>NW_027488166.1:0-9704 GCF_050908995.1 Andrena cerasifolii | reverse complement strand
GTTGTTTCGTTGTTTCGTTGTTTCGTTGTTTCGTTGTTTCGTTGTTTCGTTGTTTCGTTGTTTCGTTGTTTCGTTGTTTCGTTGTTTCGTTGTTTCGTTGTTTCGTTGTTTCGTTGTTTCGTTGTTTCGTTGTTTCGTTGTTTCGTTGTTTCGTTGTTTCGTTGTTTCGTTGTTTCGTTGTTTCGTTGTTTCGTTGTTTCGTTGTTTCGTTGTTTCGTTGTTTCGTTGTTTCGTTGTTTCGTTGTTTCGTTGTTTCGTTGTTTCGTTGTTTCGTTGTTTCGTTGTTTCGTTGTTTCGTTGTTTCGTTGTTTCGTTGTTTCGTTGTTTCGTTGTTTCGTTGTTTCGTTGTTTCGTTGTTTCGTTGTTTCGTTGTTTCGTTGTTTCGTTGTTTCGTTGGTTCTTTTATTTCTTTGTCACTTTGTTCGTTTGTTCGTTTGTTCGTTTGTTCGTTGGTTCGTTGGTTCGTTGGTTCGTTGGTTCGTTGGTTCGTTGTTCGTTGGTTCGTTGGTTCGTTGGTTCGTTGGATCGTTGGATCGTTTGTTCGTTGGTTCGAAGGTTCGTTGGTTCGTTGGTTCGTTGGTTCGTTGGTTCGTTGGTTCGTTGTTTCGTTGGTTCGTTGGTTCGTTGGTTCGTTGGTTCGTTGCTTCGTTGGTTCGTTGGTTCGTTGGTCCGTTGGTTCGTTTGTTCGTTTGTTCGTTTCTTCGTTTCTTCGTTTGTTCGTTTGTTCGTTTGTTCGTTGGTTCGTTGGTTCGTTGGTTCGTTGGTTCGTTGGATCGTTGGTTCGAAGGTTCGTTGGTTCGTTTGTTCATTTGTTCGTTGGTTCGTTGGTTCGTTGGTTCGTTTGTTCGTTTGTTCGTTTGTTCGTTTGTTCGTTTGTTCGTTTGTTCGTTGGTACGTTGGTTCGTTGTTTCGTTGTTTCGTTGGTTCTTTTATTTCTTTGTCACTTTGTTCGTTTGTTCGTTGGTTCGTTGGTTCGTTGGTTCGTTGTTTCGTTGGTTCTTTTCTTTCTTTGTCACTTTGTTCGTTTGTTCGTTTGTTCGTTTGTTCGTTGGTTCGTTGGTTCGTTTGTTCGTTTGTTCGTTTGTTCGTTTGTTCGTTTGTTCGTTTGTTCGTTGGTTCGTTGGTTCGTTGGTTCGTTGGTTCGTTGGTTCGTTGGTTCGTTGGTTCGTTGGTTCGTTGGTTCGTTGTTTCGTTGTTTCGTTGTTTCGTTGTTTCGTTGTTTCGTTGTTTCGTTGTTTCGTTGTTTCGTTGTTTCGTTGTTTCGTTGTTTCGTTGTTTCGTTGTTTCGTTGTTTCGTTGTTTCGTTGTTTCGTTGTTTCGTTGTTTCGTTGTTTCGTTGTTTCGTTGTTTCGTTGTTTCGTTGTTTCGTTGTTTCGTTGTTTCGTTGCTTCGTTGTTTCGTTGTTTCGTTGTTTCGTTGTTTCGTTGTTTCGTTGTTTCGTTGTTTCGTTGTTTCGTTGTTTCGTTGTTTCGTTGTTTCGTTGTTTCGTTGTTTCGTTGTTTCGTTGTTTCGTTGTTTCGTTGTTTCGTTGTTTCGTTGTTTCGTTGTTTCGTTGTTTCGTTGGTTCTTTTATTTCTTTGTCACTTTGTTCGTTTGTTCGTATGTTCGTTTGTTCGTTGGTTCGTTGGTTCGTTGGTTCGTTGGTTCGTTGGTTCGTTGGTTCGTTGGTTCGTTGGATCGTTGGATCGTTTGTTCGTTGGTTCGTTGGTCCGTTGGTTCGTTTGTTCGTTTGTTCGTTTGTTCGTTTCTTCGTTTGTTCGTTTGTTCGTTTGTTCGTTGGTTCGTTGGTTCGTTGGTTCGTTGGTTCGTTGGATCGTTGGTTCGAAGGTTCGTTGGTTCGTTTGTTCATTTGTTCGTTGGTTCGTTGGTTCGTTGGTTCGTTTGTTCGTTTGTTCGTTTGTTCGTTTGTTCGTTGGTACGTTGGTTCGTTGTTTCGTTGTTTCGTTGGTTCTTTTATTTCTTTGTCACTTTGTTCGTTTGTTCGTTGGTTCGTTGGTTCGTTGGTTCGTTGTTTCGTTGTTTCGTTGTTTCGTTGTTTCGTTGTTTCGTTGTTTCGTTGTTTCGTTGTTTCGTTGTTTCGTTGTTTCGTTGTTTCGTTGTTTCGTTGTTTCGTTGTTTCGTTGTTTCGTTGTTTCGTTGTTTCGTTGTTTCGTTGTTTCGTTGTTTCGTTGTTTCGTTGTTTCGTTGTTTCGTTGTTTCGTTGTTTCGTTGTTTCGTTGTTTCGTTGTTTCGTTGTTTCGTTGTTTCGTTGTTTCGTTGTTTCGTTGTTTCGTTGTTTCGTTGTTTCGTTGTTTGTTTCGTTGTTTCGTTGTTTCGTTGTTTCGTTGTTTCGTTGTTTCGTTGTTTCGTTGTTTCGTTGTTTCGTTGTTTCGTTGTTTCGTTGTTTCGTTGTTTCGTTGTTTCGTTGTTTCGTTGTTTCGTTGTTTCGTTGTTTCGTTGTTTCGTTGTTTCGTTGTTTCGTTGTTTCGTTGTTTCGTTGTTTCGTTGTTTCGTTGTTTCGTTGTTTCGTTGTTTCGTTGTTTCGTTGTTTCGTTGTTTCGTTGTTTCGTTGGTTCTTTTATTTCTTTGTCACTTTGTTCGTTTGTTCGTTTGTTCGTTTGTTCGTTTGTTCGTTTGTTCGTTGGTTCGTTGGTTCGTTTGTTCGTTTGTTCGTTTGTTCGTTTGTTCGTTGGTTCGTTGGTTCGTTGGTGCGTTGGTTCGTTGGTTCGTTGGTTCGTTGGTTCGTTGTTTCGTTTGTTCGTTTGTTCGTTGGTTCGTTGGTTCGTTGGTTCGTTGGTTCGTTGGTTCGTTTGTTCGTTGGTTCGTTGGTTCGTTGGTTCGTTGGTTCGCTGGTTCGTTGGTTCGTTGGTTCGTTGGTTCGTTGTTTCGTTGGTTCGTTGGTTCGTTGGTTCGTTGGTTCGTTGGTTCGTTGGTTCGTTGGTTCGTTGGTTCGTTGGTTCGTTGGTTCGTTGGTTCGTTGGTTCGTTGGTTCGTTGGTTCGTTGGTTCGTTGGTTCGTTTGTTCGTTTGTTCGTTTGTTCGTTTGTTCGTTTGTTCGTTTGTTCGTTTCTTCGTTTGTTCGTTTGTTCGTTTGTTCGTTTCTTCGTTGGTTCGTTGGTTCGTTGGTTCGTTGGTTCGTTTGTTCGTTTGTTCGTTTGTTCGTTTGTTCGTTTGTTCGTTGGTACGTTGGTTCGTTGTTTCGTTGTTTCGTTGGTTCTTTTATTTCTTTGTCACTTTGTTCGTTTGTTCGTTGGTTCGTTGGTTCGTTGGTTCGTTGGTTCGTTGGTTCGTTGGTTCGTTGGTTCGTTGTTTCGTTGGTTCTTTTCTTTCTTTGTCACTTTGTTCGTTTGTTCGTTTGTTCGTTTGTTCGTTGGTTCGTTGGTTCGTTTGTTCGTTTGTTCGTTTGTTCGTTTGTTCGTTTGTTCGTTTGTTCGTTGGTTCGTTGGTTCGTTGGTTCGTTGGTTCGTTGGTTCGTTGTTTCGTTGTTTCGTTGTTTCGTTGTTTCGTTGTTTCGTTGTTTCGTTGTTTCGTTGTTTCGTTGTTTCGTTGTTTCGTTGTTTCGTTGTTTCGTTGTTTCGTTGTTTCGTTGTTTCGTTGTTTCGTTGTTTCGTTGTTTCGTTGTTTCGTTGTTTCGTTGTTTCGTTGTTTCGTTGTTTCGTTGTTTCGTTGTTTCGTTGTTTCGTTGTTTCGTTGGTTCTTTTATTTCTTTGTCACTTTGTTCGTTTGTTCGTATGTTCGTTTGTTCGTTGGTTCGTTGGTTCGTTGGTTCGTTGGTTCGTTGGTTCGTTGGTTCGTTGGTTCGTTGGATCGTTGGATCGTTTGTTCGTTGGTTCGTTGGTCCGTTGGTTCGTTTGTTCGTTTGTTCGTTTCTTCGTTTCTTCGTTTCTTCGTTTGTTCGTTTGTTCGTTGGTTCGTTGGTTCGTTGGTTCGTTGGTTCGTTGGATCGTTCGTTCGAAGGTTCGTTGGTTCGTTTGTTCATTTGTTCGTTGGTTCGTTGGTTCGTTGGTTCGTTTGTTCGTTTGTTCGTTTGTTCGTTTGTTCGTTGGTACGTTGGTTCGTTGTTTCGTTGTTTCGTTGGTTCTTTTATTTCTTTGTCACTTTGTTCGTTTGTTCGTTGGTTCGTTGGTTCGTTGGTTCGTTGGTTCGTTGTTTCGTTGTTTCGTTGTTTCGTTGTTTCGTTGTTTCGTTGTTTCGTTGTTTCGTTGTTTCGTTGTTTCGTTGTTTCGTTGTTTCGTTGTTTCGTTGTTTCGTTGTTTCGTTGTTTCGTTGTTTCGTTGTTTCGTTGTTTCGTTGTTTCGTTGTTTCGTTGTTTCGTTGTTTCGTTGGTTCTTTTATTTCTTTGTCACTTTGTTCGTTTGTTCGTTTGTTCGTTTGTTCGTTTGTTCGTTTGTTCGTTGGTTCGTTGGTTCGTTTGTTCGTTTGTTCGTTTGTTCGTTTGTTCGTTGGTTCGTTGGTTCTTTGGTTCGTTGGTTCGTTGGTTCGTTGGTTCGTTGGTTCGTTGGTTCGTTGTTTCGTTTGTTCGTTTGTTCGTTGGTTCGTTGGTTCGTTGGTTCGTTGGTTCGTTGGTTCGTTTGTTCGTTGGTTCGTTGGTTCGTTGGTTCGTTGGTTCGCTGGTTCGTTGGTTCGTTGGTTCGTTGGTTCGTTGTTTCGTTGGTTCGTTGGTTCGTTGGTTCGTTGGTTCGTTGGTTCGTTGGTTCGTTGGTTCGTTGGTTCGTTGGTTCGTTGGTTCGTTGGTTCGTTGGTTCGTTGGTTCGTTGGTTCGTTGGTTCGTTGGTTCGTTTGTTCGTTTGTTCGTTTGTTCGTTTGTTCGTTTCTTCGTTTGTTCGTTTGTTCGTTTGTTCGTTTGTTCGTTTGTTCGTTTGTTCGTTGGTTCGTTGGTTCGTTGGTTCGTTGGTTCGTTTGTTCGTTTGTTCGTTTGTTCGTTTGTTCGTTTGTTCGTTTGTTCGTTTGTTCGTTGGTACGTTGGTTCGTTGTTTCGTTGTTTCGTTGGTTCTTTTATTTCTTTGTCACTTTGTTCGTTTGTTCGTTGGTTCGTTGGTTCGTTGGTTCGTTGTTTCGTTGGTTCTTTTCTTTCTTTGTCACTTTGTTCGTTTGTTCGTTTGTTCGTTTGTTCGTTGGTTCGTTGGTTCGTTTGTTCGTTTGTTCGTTTGTTCGTTTGTTCGTTTGTTCGTTTGTTCGTTGGTTCGTTTGTTCGTTTGTTCGTTGGTTCGTTGGTTCGTTGGTTCGTTGGTTCGTTGTTTCGTTGTTTCGTTGTTTCGTTGTTTCGTTGTTTCGTTGTTTCGTTGTTTCGTTGTTTCGTTGTTTCGTTGTTTCGTTGTTTCGTTGTTTCGTTGTTTCGTTGTTTCGTTGTTTCGTTGTTTCGTTGTTTCGTTGTTTCGTTGTTTCGTTGTTTCGTTGTTTCGTTGTTTCGTTGTTTCGTTGTTTCGTTGTTTCGTTGTTTCGTTGTTTCGTTGTTTCGTTGTTTCGTTGTTTCGTTGTTTCGTTGTTTCGTTGTTTCGTTGTTTCGTTGTTTCGTTGTTTCGTTGTTTCGTTGTTTCGTTGTTTCGTTGTTTCGTTGTTTCGTTGTTTCGTTGTTTCGTTGTTTCGTTGTTTCGTTGTTTCGTTGTTTCGTTGTTTCGTTGTTTCGTTGTTTCGTTGTTTCGTTGTTTCGTTGTTTCGTTGTTTCGTTGTTTCGTTGTTTCGTTGTTTCGTTGGTTCTTTTATTTCTTTGTCACTTTGTTCGTTTGTTCGTATGTTCGTTTGTTCGTTGGTTCGTTGGTTCGTTGGTTCGTTGGTTCGTTGGATCGTTGGATCGTTTGTTCGTTGGTTCGTTGGTCCGTTGGTTCGTTTGTTCGTTTGTTCGTTTCTTCGTTTCTTCGTTTCTTCGTTTTTCGTTTGTTCGTTGTTCGTTGGTTCGTTGGTTCGTTGGTTCGTTGGTTCGTTGGATCGTTGGTTCGAAGGTTCGTTGGTTCGTTTGTTCATTTGTTCGTTGGTTCGTTGGTTCGTTGGTTCGTTTGTTCGTTTGTTCGTTTGTTCGTTTGTTCGTTGGTACGTTGGTTCGTTGTTTCGTTGTTTCGTTGGTTCTTTTATTTCTTTGTCACTTTGTTCGTTTGTTCGTTGGTTCGTTGGTTCGTTGGTTCGTTGGTTCGTTGTTTCGTTGTTTCGTTGTTTCGTTGTTTCGTTGTTTCGTTGTTTCGTTGTTTCGTTGTTTCGTTGTTTCGTTGTTTCGTTGTTTCGTTGTTTCGTTGTTTCGTTGTTTCGTTGTTTCGTTGTTTCGTTGTTTCGTTGTTTCGTTGTTTCGTTGTTTCGTTGTTTCGTTGTTTCGTTGTTTCGTTGTTTCGTTGTTTCGTTGTTTCGTTGTTTCGTTGTTTCGTTGTTTCGTTGTTTCGTTGTTTCGTTGTTTCGTTGTTTCGTTGTTTCGTTGTTTCGTTGTTTCGTTGTTTCGTTGTTTCGTTGTTTCGTTGTTTCGTTGTTTCGTTGTTTCGTTGTTTCGTTGTTTCGTTGTTTCGTTGTTTCGTTGTTTCGTTGTTTCGTTGTTTCGTTGTTTCGTTGTTTCGTTGTTTCGTTGTTTCGTTGTTTCGTTGTTTCGTTGTTTCGTTGTTTCGTTGTTTCGTTGTTTCGTTGTTTCGTTGTTTCGTTGGTTCTTTTATTTCTTTGTCACTTTGTTCGTTTGTTCTTTTGTTCGATTGTTCGTTTGTTCGTTTGTTCGTTTGTTCGTTGGTTCGTTGGTTCGTTTGTTCGTTTGTTCGTTTGTTCGTTTGTTCTTTTATTTCTTTGTCACTTTGTTCGTTTGTTCGTTTGTTCGTTTGTTCGTTGGTTCGTTGGTTCGTTGGTTCGTTGGTTCGTTGGTTCGTTGGTTCGTTGGTTCGTTGGTTCGTTGGATCGTTGGATCGTTTGTTCGTTGGTTCGAAGGTTCGTTGGTTCGTTGGTTCGTTGGTTCGTTGGTTCGTTGGTTCGTTGTTTCGTTGGTTCGTTGGTTCGTTGGTTCGTTGGTTCGTTGCTTCGTTGGTTCGTTGGTTCGTTGGTCCGTTGGTTCGTTTGTTCGTTTGTTCGTTTCTTCGTTTCTTCGTTTGTTCGTTTGTTCGTTTGTTCGTTGGTTCGTTGGTTCGTTGGTTCGTTGGTTCGTTGGATCGTTGGTTCGAAGTTTCGTTGGATCGTTTGTTCATTTGTTCGTTGGTTCGTTGGTTCGTTGGTTCGTTTGTTCGTTTGTTCGTTTGTTCGTTTGTTCGTTTGTTCGTTGGTACGTTGGTTCGTTGTTTCGTTGTTTCGTTGGTTCTTTTATTTCTTTGTCACTTTGTTCGTTTGTTCGTTGGTTCGTTGGTTCGTTGGTTCGTTGTTTCGTTGGTTCTTTTCTTTCTTTGTCACTTTGTTCGTTTGTTCGTTTGTTCGTTTGTTCGTTGGTTCGTTGGTTCGTTTGTTCGTTTGTTCGTTTGTTCGTTTGTTCGTTTGTTCGTTTGTTCGTTTGTTCGTTGGTTCGTTGGTTCGTTGGTTCGTTGGTTCGTTGGTTCGTTGGTTCGTTGGTTCGTTGGTTCGTTGTTTCGTTGTTTCGTTGTTTCGTTGTTTCGTTGTTTCGTTGTTTCGTTGTTTCGTTGTTTCGTTGTTTCGTTGTTTCGTTGTTTCGTTGTTTCGTTGTTTCGTTGTTTCGTTGTTTCGTTGTTTCGTTGTTTCGTTGTTTCGTTGTTTCGTTGTTTCGTTGCTTCGTTGCTTCGTTGCTTCGTTGTTTCGTTGTTTCGTTGTTTCGTTGTTTCGTTGTTTCGTTGTTTCGTTGTTTCGTTGTTTCGTTGTTTCGTTGTTTCGTTGTTTCGTTGTTTCGTTGTTTCGTTGTTTCGTTGTTTCGTTGTTTCGTTGTTTCGTTGTTTCGTTGTTTCGTTGTTTCGTTGTTTCGTTGTTTCGTTGTTTCGTTGTTTCGTTGTTTCGTTGTTTCGTTGTTTCGTTGTTTCGTTGTTTCGTTGTTTCGTTGTTTCGTTGTTTCGTTGGTTCTTTTATTTCTTTGTCACTTTGTTCGTTTGTTCGTATGTTCGTTTGTTCGTTGGTTCGTTGGTTCGTTGGTTCGTTGGTTCGTTGGTTCGTTGGTTCGTTGGTTCGTTGGTTCGTTGGATCGTTGGATCGTTTGTTCGTTGGTTCGTTGGTCCGTTGGTTCGTTTGTTCGTTTGTTCGTTTCTTCGTTTCTTCGTTTGTTCGTTTGTTCGTTTGTTCGTTGGTTCGTTGGTTCGTTGGTTCGTTGGTTCGTTGGATCGTTGGTTCGAAGGTTCGTTGGTTCGTTTGTTCATTTGTTCGTTGGTTCGTTGGTTCGTTGGTTCGTTTGTTCGTTTGTTCGTTTGTTCGTTTGTTCGTTGGTACGTTGGTTCGTTGTTTCGTTGTTTCGTTGGTTCTTTTATTTCTTTGTCACTTTGTTCGTTTGTTCGTTGGTTCGTTGGTTCGTTGTTTCGTTGTTTCGTTGTTTCGTTGTTTCGTTGTTTCGTTGTTTCGTTGTTTCGTTGTTTCGTTGTTTCGTTGTTTCGTTGTTTCGTTGTTTCGTTGTTTCGTTGTTTCGTTGTTTCGTTGTTTCGTTGTTTCGTTGTTTCGTTGTTTCGTTGTTTCGTTGTTTCGTTGTTTCGTTGTTTCGTTGTTTCGTTGTTTCGTTGTTTCGTTGTTTCGTTGTTTCGTTGTTTCGTTGTTTCGTTGTTTCGTTGTTTCGTTGTTTCGTTGTTTCGTTGTTTCGTTGTTTCGTTGTTTCGTTGTTTCGTTGTTTCGTTGTTTCGTTGTTTCGTTGTTTCGTTGTTTCGTTGTTTCGTTGTTTCGTTGTTTCGTTGTTTCGTTGTTTCGTTGTTTCGTTGTTTCGTTGTTTCGTTGTTTCGTTGTTTCGTTGTTTCGTTGTTTCGTTGTTTCGTTGTTTCGTTGTTTCGTTGTTTCGTTGTTTCGTTGTTTCGTTGTTTCGTTGTTTCGTTGGTTCTTTTATTTCTTTGTCACTTTGTTCGTTTGTTCGTTTGTTCGTTTGTTCGTTTGTTCGTTTGTTCGTTTGTTCGTTGGTTCGTTGGTTCGTTTGTTCGTTTGTTCGTTTGTTCGTTTGTTCGTTGGTTCGTTGGTTCGTTGGTTCGTTGGTTCGTTGGTTCGTTGGTTCGTTGTTTCGTTGTTTCGTTGTTTCGTTGCTTCGTTGTTTCGTTGTTTCGTTGTTTCGTTGTTTCGTTGTTTCGTTGTTTCGTTGTTTCGTTGTTTCGTTGTTTCGTTGTTTCGTTGTTTCGTTGTTTCGTTGTTTCGTTGTTTCGTTGTTTCGTTGTTTCGTTGTTTCGTTGTTTCGTTGTTTCGTTGTTTCGTTGTTTCGTTGTTTCGTTGTTTCGTTGTTTCGTTGTTTCGTTGTTTCGTTGTTTCGTTGTTTCGTTGTTTCGTTGTTTCGTTGTTTCGTTGTTTCGTTGTTTCGTTGTTTCGTTGTTTCGTTGTTTCGTTGTTTCGTTGTTTCGTTGTTTCGTTGTTTCGTTGTTTCGTTGTTTCGTTGTTTCGTTGTTTCGTTGTTTCGTTGTTTCGTTGTTTCGTTGTTTCGTTGTTTCGTTGGTTCTTTTATTTCTTTGTCACTTTGTTCGTTTGTTCGTTTGTTCGTTTGTTCGTTGTTCGTTGGTTCGTTGGTTCGTTGGTTCGTTGGTTCGTTGGTTCGTTGGTTCGTTGGTTCGTTGGTTCGTTGGATCGTTGGATCGTTTGTTCGTTGGTTCGAAGGTTCGTTGGTTCGTTGGTTCGTTGGTTCGTTGGTTCGTTGGTTCGTTGTTTCGTTGGTTC
>NW_027488165.1:0-9725 GCF_050908995.1 Andrena cerasifolii | reverse complement strand
ACATTTTTGAAATTTAAAAATAATTTTTAAAATTTTTTAAACAAATTTTTTTATTTTTTTAAAATTATTTTAAAATTTAAAAATTTTTTTTTAATTTTTTTAAAAATTATAATTTTTTTATTTCAAAAAATGTTTTTTAATTTTTTTCCTTTTATTTTAATTTTTTTAATTTCTTTAATTTTTTCAATTTTTTCAATTTTTTTAAAATTTTCTTATAATTTTTTTTAATTTTAAAATTTTTTTTAATTTTTTTTTTAATTTTAATATTTTTTTAAAATTTTTTTTTAATTTTTTAAAATTTTTTAAAATTTTTTAAAAAATTTCTTTGCTTTATTTTTATTTAAATGTTTTAAAAAATTAAAAAATTTTTTTTTTTAATTTGTTTCAATTTTTAACAAAATTAAAAACATTATTTATTTTTTAATTTTTTTCTATTCTTTTTGATTTTTTTAATTTTCTAATTTTTTTTAATTTTTTTTTAAAATTATTTATATATTTTTTTTTTTTAATTTCTTTAATTTTTTCAATTTTTTCAATTTTTTTAAAATTTTCTTATAATTTTTTTTAATTTTAAAAATTTTTTAAATTCTTTTTTTAATTTTTAAAATTTTCTTAAAAATTTTTTTTTTAATTTTTTAAACAAAATTTTTTAATTTTTTTAAATTTTTTTTTTAAATTTTTAAAATTTTTTAAATTTTTTTTTAAATTTTCTTATAATTTTTTTTAATTTTTAAAAATTTTTTTAATTTTTGAAAATTTTTCTAATTTTTTTTTTAATTTTTTTAAAAGTATTATTTTTTATTTCAAAAATGTTTTTTAATTTTTTTTAATTTTTTCAAATTTTTAAATTTTTTTTAAATTTTCTTATATATTTTTTTTAATTTTTAAAAAAATTTTAAAATTTTAAAATTTTTTTTTTAATTTTTAAAATTTTTTTTAATTTCAAAATTTTTTTTATTTTTTTTTTAAATTATTTATATTTTTTATTTTTTTTAATTTCTTTAATTTTTAAAATTATTTAATTTTTTTAAATATTTTTTTTTAATTTTTAAATATTCTTTTAATTTTAATTTTTTTTTATAATTTTTAAAATTTTTTTAAATTTTTTTAAAAGTATTATTTTTGTATTTCAAAAATGTTTTTTAATTTTTTTAAATTTTTTCAAATTTTTCAATTTTTTTTTAAATTTTCTTATATTTTTTTTTAATTTTTAAAATTTATTAAAAATTTTCTTATATTTTTTTTTAATTTTTAAAATTTATTAAAAATTTTTTTTAAATTTTTTTTTTAAATTTTTTTTAAATTTGTAAAAAAAAATTTTTTTAATTGTTAAATTTTTTTTTAATTTTTAAATTTTTTTTAAATTTTCTTATAATTTTTTTAATTTTTAAAATTTTTTTTTAAATTTTTAAAAAATTTTTTAAATTTTTTAAAAATTTTCTTTGCTTTATTATTATTTAAATTTTTTAAAAATTTTTTAATTTTTTTTTAAAATTTGTTTCAATTTTTAACAAAATTAAAAAAATTATTTATTTTTTAATTTTTTTCTATTCTTTTTGATTTTTTTAATTTTCTAATTTTTTTTAATTTTTTTTTAAAATTATTTATATTTTTATTTTTTTTTAATTTTTTAAATTTTTTTAATTTTTAAATTTTTTAAAAATTTTCTTATATATTTTTTTTAATTTTTAAAAAAAATTTTAAATTTTTTAAATTTTTTTTTAAAATTTTTTTTTAATTTTTAAATTTTTTTTTTAAATTTTTAAATTTTTTTTTTAATTTTTAATTTTTTTTTAATTTTTAAATTTTTTTATTTTTTTTAATTTTTAAAAATTTTTCTAAATTTTTTTAAAAAATTTTTTAAAAGTATTATTTTTATATTTCAAAAATGTTTTTTAATTTTTAAAATTTTCTTAAAACTTTTTTTTTAATTTTTTAAACAAATTTTTTTATTTTTTTAAAATTATTTTAAAATTTAAAAATTTTTTTTTAATTTTTTTAAAAATTATAATTTTTTTATTTCAAAAAATGTTTTTTAATTTTTTTCCTTTTATTTTAATTTTTTTAATTTCTTTAATTTTTTCAATTTTTTCAATTTTTTAAAATTTTCTTATAATTTTTTTTAATTTTAAAATTTTTTTTAATTTTTTTTTTAATTTTAATATTTTTTTAAAATTTTTTTTTAATTTTTTAAAATTTTTTAAAATTTTTTAAAAAATTTCTTTGCTTTATTTTTATTTAAATGTTTTAAAAAATTAAAAAATTTTTTTTTTTAATTTGTTTCAATTTTTAACAAAATTAAAAACATTATTTATTTTTTAATTTTTTTCTATTCTTTTTGATTTTTTTAATTTTCTAATTTTTTTTAATTTTTTTTTAAAATTATTTATATTTTTTTTTTTTAATTTTTTTAATTTTTTTAATTTTTAAATTTTTTTAAAATTTTCTTATATATTTTTTTTAATTTTTAAAAAAATTTTTAAATTTTTTAAATTTTTTTTTAAAATTTTTTTTTAATTTTTAAATTTTTTTTTAAATTTTTAAATTTTTTTTTAATTTTTAATTTTTTTTTAATTTTTAAATTTTTTTATTTTTTTTAATTTTTAAAAATTTTTCTAAATTTTTTTTAAATTTTTTTAAAAGTATTATTTTTTTATTTCAAAAATGTTTTTTAATTTTTAAAATTTTCTTAAAACTTTTTTTTAATTTTTTAAACAAATTTTTTTAATTTTTTTTAAATTTTTTTAAAATTTTTTTTAATTTTTTAAAAATTATAATTTTTTTATTTCAAAAAATGTTTTTTAATTTTTTTCCTTTTATTTTAATTTTTTTAATTTTTTTAATTTTTTCAATTTTTTAATTTTTTTTTTAAATTTTCTTATAATTTTTTTTAATTTTAAAAATTTTTTAAATTTTTTTTTTAATTTTTTAAAATTTTTTTAAAATTTTTAAAAAATTTCTGTGCTTTATTTTTATTTAAATTTTTTAAAAAATTAAAATTTTTTTTAAAATTTGTTTTAATTTTTTAACAAAATTAAAAAAATTATTTATTTTTTAATATTTTCTATTCTTTTTGATTTTTTTAATTTTTTTAATTTTCAAATTTTTTTTAATTTTTTTTAAATTATTTATATTTTTAATTTTTTAAATTTTTTGAATTTTAAATTTTTTTTAAAATTTTCTTATATTTTTTTCAATTTTTAAAAATTTTTTAAAATTTAAAATTTTTTTTTTTATTTTTTTTTTAATTTTTAAATTTTTTTTTAATTTTTAAATTCTTTTTTTAATTTTTAAATTTTTTTTTAATTTTAAAATTTTTTTTTAAATTTTTAAATTTTTAAAATTTTTTTTAAAATTTTTTTAATTTTTAAATTTTTTATTTTTTTTTAAAATTATTTATATTTTTTAATTTTTTTAATTTGTTTAATTTTTTTTAATTTTTTTAATTTTTTTAATTTTTTAAATTTTTTTAATTTTTTTAATTTTTTTAATTTTTTAAATTTTTTAAATTTTTTTAATTTTTTTAATTTTTTAATTTTTTTAATTTTTTAAATTTTCTTTAATTTTTAAATTTTTTTTTAAATTTTTAATTTTTTTTTTTAATTTTAAAATTTTTTTAAAATTTTTTTAAAATTTTCTTTGCTTTATTATTATTTAAATTTTTTAAAAAATTTTTAATTTTTTTTTAAATTTGTTTCAATTTTTAACAAAATTAAAAAAATTATTTATTTTTTAATTTTTTTCTATTCTTTTTGATTTTTTTAATTTTCTAATTTTTTTTAATTTTTCTTAAAATTTATTTAATTTTTAAAATTTTTTAAAATTTTTTTTAAAATTTTTTTTAATTTTTAAATTTTTTTTTTAATTTTTAAATTTTTTTTTTAATTTTTAAAATTTTTTTTATTTTTTTTTAATTTTTGAAAATTTTTCTAATTTTTTTAAAAAAATTTTTAAAAGTATTATTTTTTTATTTCAAAAATGTTTTTTAATTTTTAAAATTTTGTTAAAACTTTTTTATAATTTTTTAAACAAGTTTTTTTAATTTTAAAATTTTTTTTAAATGTTTTTTTTTTTTAAATTTTTTAAAATGTTTTTAAAAATTATAATTTTTTATTTCAAAAAATGTTTTTTAATTTTTTTTTAATTTTTTCAAATTTTTAATTTTTTTTTTTAAATTTTCTTATAATTTTTTTTTAATTTTAAAATTTTTTTAAAATTTTTTTAAAATTTTTTTTTTAAATTTTTTTTAAATTTGTAAAAAAAAATTTTTTTAATTGTTAAAATTTTTTTTTAATTTTTAAATTTTTTTTTAAATTTTGTTATAATTTTTTTTAATTTTTAAATATTTTTTTAAATTTTTTTTTAAATTTTTAAAATTTTTAAATTTTTTTTAAAATTTTCTTTGCTTTATTAATATTTAAATTTTCTAAAATTTTTTAAAATTTTTTTTTAAAATTTGTTTCAATTTTTAACAAAATTAAAAAAATTATTTATTTTTAATTTTTTTTCTATACTTTTTGATTTTTTAAATTTTTTTAATTTTTATAATTTTTTTAATTTTTTTAATTTTTTTAATTTTTAAATTTTTTAAATTTTTTAAATTTTTTCAAAATTTTAAATTTTTTTTAAATTTCCTTATAATTTTTTTTTAACTTTTTTAATTTTTTTTTAAATTTTCTTATATTTTTTTTTAATTTTTAATTTTTTTTAAATTTAAAAAAAAATTTTTTTTAATTTTTTTAAAAGTTTTTAATTTTTTTTAATTTATTAAATTTTAAAATTTTTTTTTTAATTTTTGAAAAATTTTCTAAATTTTTTTTTAATTTTTTAAAAGTATTATTTTTTTATTTCAAAAATGTTTTTTAATTTTTAAAATTTTTTTAAAATTTTTTTTTAAATTTTTTAATTTTTTTGTTAAAAATTTGTTTCAATTTTTTAACATAATTAAAAAAAATTATTTATTTTTTTAATTTTTCTTCTATATTTTTTAATTTTTTAAATTTTTCTAATTTTTAATTTTTAAAATTTTTTTTTTAATTTTGAAATTTTTTTTTAATTTTTGAAAATTTTTCTAAATTTTTTAAAATTTTTTTTGAAATTATTATTTTTTTATTTCAAAAATGTTTTTTAATTTTTAAATTTTTTTTATTTTTTTTTTAAATTATTTATATTTTTAATTTTTTTAATTTTTTTAATTTTTTTTAATTTTTTTAATTTTTTTAATTTTTTAAATTTTTTAAATTTTTTTAATTTTTTTAATTTTTTTAATTTTTTTAATTTTTAAAATTTTTTTAATTTTTAAAATTTTCTTTAATTTTTAATTTTTTTTTAAATTTTTAAATTTTTTTTTTAATTTTTAAACTTTTTTTTTAATTTTTAAATTTTTTTTAATTTTTTTTTTAATTTAAATTTTTTTTATTTTTTTTAATCTTTGAAAATTTTTCTAAATTTTTTTAAAATTTATTTAAAAGTATTATTTTTTTATTTCAAAAATGTTTTTTAATTTTTAAAATTTTTTTTAAATTTTTATTTTTCTTTTTTTAAATTTTGTTTTAATTTTTATAATTTTCTTAAAACTTTTTTTTTTATTTTTTAAACAAAATTTTTTAATTTCTTTAAAATTTAAAATTTTTTTTAAAAGTTATAATTTTTTTATTTCAAAAAATGTTTTTAATTTTTTTTTAATTTTTTTTCTTTTATTTTAATTTTTTTAATTTTTAAATTTTTTTAATTTTTTTTTTAATTTTTAAATTTTTTTTTTTTTTAATTTTTGAAAATTTTTCTAAATTTTTTTTTAATTTTTTTAAAAGTATTATTTTTTTATTTCAAAAATGTTTTTTAATTTTCAAATTTTTTTTTTAATTTTTAAATTTTTTTTTTAATTTTCTTTATTTTTTTTTTAATTTTTAAATTTTTTTTTATTTTTTTTTAATTTTTTAAAAGTATTATTTTTTTATTTCAAAAATGTTTTTTAATTTTTGAAAATTTTTTTTAATTTTTGAAAATTTTTCTAAATTTTTTAAAAATTTTTTTGAAATTATTATTTTTTTATTTCAAAAATGTTTTTTAATTTTTAATTTTTTTTATTTTTTTTTTAAATTATTTATATTTTTAATTTTTTAATTTTTTTAATTTTTTTTAATTTTTTTAATTTTTTTAATTTTTTAAATTTTTAAAATTTTTTTAATTTTTTTAATTTTTTTAATTTTTTTAATTTTTTTAATTTTTTTAATTTTTAAAATTTTTTTAATTTTTAAAATTTTCTTTAATTTTTAATTTTTTTTTAAATTTTTAAATTTTTTTTTTAATTTTTAAACTTTTTTTTTAATTTTTAAATTTTTTTTTAATTTTTTTTTTAATTTAAATTTTTTTTATTTTTTTTTAATCTTTGAAAATTTTTCTAAATTTTTTTAAAATTTATTTAAAAGTATTATTTTTTTTATTTCAAAAATGTTTTTTAATTTTTAAAATTTTTTTTAAATTTTTATTTTTCTTTTTTTAAATTTTGTTTTAATTTTTATAATTTTCTTAAAACTTTTTTTTTTATTTTTTAAACAAAATTTTTTAATTTCTTTAAAATTTAAAATTTTTTTTTAAAAGTTATAATTTTTTTATTTCAAAAAATGTTTTTAATTTTTTTTTAATTTTTTTTCTTTTATTTTAATTTTTTTAATTTTTAAATTTTTTTAAAATTTTTTTTTAATTTTTAAATTTTTTTTTTTTTTTTTAATTTTTGAAAATTTTTCTAAATTTTTTTTTAATTTTTTTAAAAGTATTATTTTTTTATTTCAAAAATGTTTTTTAATTTTCAAATTTTTTTTTTAATTTTTAAATTTTTTTTTTAATTTTCTTTATTTTTTTTTAATTTTTAAATTTTTTTTATTTTTTTTTTAATTTTTGAAATTTTTTCTAAAATTTTTAAAAATTTTTTTAAAATTATTATTTTTTTATTTCAAAAATGTTTTTTAATTTTTTTTTAATTTTTTCAAATTTTTAATTTTTTTTTAAATTTTCTTATAATTTTTTTTTAATTTTAAAATTTTTTTAAAATTTTTTTAAAATTTTTTTTTTTAAATTTTTTTTAAATTTGTAAAAAAAATTTTTTTTAATTGTTAAAATTTTTTTTTAATTTTTAAATTTTATTTTAAATTTTGTTATAATTTTTTTTAATTTTTAAATATTTTTTTAAATTTTTTTTTAAATTTTTAAAATTTTTAATTTTTTTTTTAAATTTTCTTTGCTTTATTAATATTTAAATTTTCTAAAATTTTTTAAAATTTTTTTTTAAAATTTGTTTCAATTTTTAACAAAATTAAAAAAATTATTTATTTTTTAATTTTTTTTCTATACTTTTTGATTTTTTTAATTTTTTTAATTTTTATAATTTTTTTAATTTTTTTAATTTTTTTAATTTTTAAATTTTTTAAATTTTTTAAATTTTTTCAAAATTTTAAATTTTTTTTAAATTTCCTTATAATTTTTTTTTAACTTTTTTAAATTTTTTTTTAAATTTTCTTATATTTTTTTTTAATTTTTAATTTTTTTTTAAATTTAAAAAAAAAAATTTTTTAATTTTTTTAAAAGTTTTTAATTTTTTTTAATTTATTAAATTTAAAAATTTTTTTTTTTAATTTTTGAAAAATTTTCTAAATTTTTTTTTAATTTTTTAAAAGTATTATTTTTTTATTTCAAAAATGTTTTTTAATTTTTAAAATTTTTTTAAAATTTTTTTTTAAATTTTTTAATTTTTTTGTTAAAAATTTGTTTCAATTTTTTAACATAATTAAAAAAAATTATTTATTTTTTAATTTTTCTTCTATATTTTTTAATTTTTTAAATTTTTTTAATTTTTAATTTTTAAAATTTTTTTTTTAATTTTTGAAAATTTTTTTTAATTTTTGAAAATTTTTCTAAATTTTTTAAAATTTTTTTTGAAATTATTATTTTTTTATTTCAAAAATGTTTTTTAATTTTTAAATTTTTTTTATTTTTTTTTTAAATTATTTATATTTTTAAGTTTTTAATTTTTTTTAATTTTTTTAATTTTTTTAATTTTTTTAATTTTTTAAATTTTTAAATTTTTTTTAATTTTTTTAATTTTTTTAATTTTTTTAATTTTTAAAATTTTTTTAATTTTTAAAATTTTCTTTAATTTTTAATTTTTTTTTAAATTTTTAAATTTTTTTTTAATTTTTAAACTTTTTTTTTAATTTTTAAATTTTTTTTAATTTTTTTTTTAATTTAAATTTTTTTTATTTTTTTTTTAATCTTTGAAAATTTTTCTAAATTTTTTTAAAATTTATTTAAAAGTATTATTTTTTTATTTCAAAAATGTTTTTTAATTTTTAAAATTTTTTTTAAATTTTTATTTTTCTTTTTTTAAATTTTGTTTTAATTTTTATAATTTTCTTAAAACTTTTTTTTTTATTTTTTAAACAAAATTTTTTAATTTCTTTAAAATTTAAAATTTTTTTTTAAAAGTTATAATTTTTTTATTTCAAAAAATGTTTTTAATTTTTTTTTAATTTTTTTTCTTTTATTTTAATTTTTTTAATTTTTAAATTTTTTTAAAATTTTTTTTTAATTTTGAAATTTTTTTTTTTTTTTTTTAATTTTTGAAAATTTTTCTAAATTTTTTTTTAATTTTTTTAAAAGTATTATTTTTTTATTTCAAAAATGTTTTTTAATTTTCAAATTTTTTTTTTAATTTTTAAATTTTTTTTTAATTTTCTTTATTTTTTTTTTAATTTTTAAATTTTTTTTTATTTTTTTTTAATTTTTGAAATTTTTTCTAAAATTTTTTAAAATTTTTTTAAAATTATTATTTTTTTATTTCAAAAATGTTTTTTAATTTTTTTTTAATTTTTTCAAATTTTTAATTTTTTTTTTAATTTTCTTATAATTTTTTTTTAATTTTAAAAATTTTTTAAAATTTTTTTAAAATTTTTTTTAAAATTTTTTTTTAAATTTGTAAAAAATTTTTTTTTAATTGTTAAAATTTTTTTTTAATTTTAAAATTTTTTTTTAAATTTTCTTATAATTTTTTTTAATTTTTAAATATTTTTTTAAATTTTTAAAATTTTTAAATTTTTTTTTTAAAATTTGTTTCAATTTTTAACAAAATTAAAAAAATTATTTATTTTTTAATTTTTTTTCTATACTTTTTGATTTTTTTAATTTTTTTAATTTTTATAATTTTTTTAATTTTTTTAATTTTTAAATTTTTTAAATTTTTAAAATTTTTTTAAAATTTTTTATAAATTTTCTTTGCTTTATTATTATTTAAATTTTTTAAAATTTGTTTAATTTTTTTTTTAAATTTCTTTCAATTTTTAACAAAATTAAAAAAATTATTTATTTTTTAATTTTTTTCTATTCTTTTTGATTTTTTTAATTTTCTAATTTTTTTAATTTTTTTTTAAAATTATTTATATTTTTTAATTTTTTTAATTTGTTTAATTTTTTAATTTTTAAAATTTTTTTAATTTTTTTAATTTTTTTAATTTTTTTAATTTTTTTAATTTTTTTAATTTTTTTAATTTTTAAAATTTTCTTTAATTTTTAAATTTTTTTTTAAATTTTTAAATTTTTTTTTTAATTTTAAAATTTTTTTTTTAATTTTAAAATTTTTTTTTATTTTTTTTAATTTTTGAAAATTTTTCTAAAATTTTTAAAATTTTTTTTAAAATTATTATTTTTTTATTTAAAAAATGTTTTTTAATTTT
>NW_027488164.1:0-9729 GCF_050908995.1 Andrena cerasifolii | reverse complement strand
ATAATAGAGAAAAAGTAGGTAAATAAACAGAGAAAAAATAGGTAAATTTTCTAGAGAAAAATAGGTAAATAAATAGAGAAAACAAAAGAGGTAAATAAATAGAGAAAAAAAGTAGGTAAATAAATAAAGAAAAATAGGTAAATTAGGTAGAGAAAAAATAGGTGTATAAATAGAGAAAAATAGGTAAATAAACCAAAGGAAAAAAGGTAAATAAAAAAATAGGTATATAAATTAGAGGAAAAAATAGGTAAATAAACAGAGAAAAATAGTTAATGAAGTAGAGAAAACAAAGTAGGTAAATAAATACAGAAAAAAGAGGTAAATAAGTAGAGAAAATAGGTAAATAAATAGATGAAAAATAGGTAAATAAACTAGAGAAAAAATAAGTGTATAAATACAGAAAAATAGCTAAATAAATCAAGGAAAAAAGGTAAATAAAAAAATAGGTAAATAAATTAGAGGAAAAAATAGGTAACTAAACAGAGCAAAAATAGGTAAATAAATGAGAGAGAAAAATAGGTAAATATATAGAGAAAAACAGGTAAATAAATATAGAAAACAAAAGAGGTAAATAAATAGAGAAAAAGTAGGGAAATAAATAGAGAAAAATAGGTAAATTAGGTAGAGAAAAAATAGGTGTATAAATAGAGAAAAATAGGTAAATAAACCAAAGGAAAGAGGTAAATAAAAAAATAGGTAAATAAATTAGAGGAAAAAATAGGTAACTAAACAGAGCAAAAATAGGTAAATAAATGAGAGAAAAAAATAGGTAAATATATAGAGAAAAACAGGTAAATAAATGGAGAAAACAAAAGAGGTAAATAAATAGAGAAAAATAGGGAAATAAATAGAGAAAAATGGGTAAATTAGGTAGAGAAAAAATAGGTGTATAAATAGAGAAAAAAGGTAAATAAACCAAAGGAAAAAAGGTAAATAAAAAAATAGGTATATAAATTAGAGGAAAAAGTAGGTAACTAAACAGAGCAAAAATAGGTAAATAAATGAGAGAGAAAAATAGGTAAATATATAGAGAAAAACAGGTAAATAAATAGAGAAAACAAAAGAGGTAAATAAATAGAGAAAAATAGGGAAATAAATAGAGAAAAATAGGTAAATTAGGTAGAGAAAAAATAGGTGTGTAAATAGAGAAAATAGGTAAATAAACCAAAGGAAAGAGGTAAATAAAAAATAGGTAAATAAATTAGAGGAAAAAATATGTAACTAAACAGAGCAAAAACAGGTAAATAAATGAGAGAAAAAAATAGGTAAATATATAGAGAAAAACAGGTAAATAAATGGAGAAAACAAAAGAGGTAAATAAATAGAGAAAAATAGGGAAATAAATAGAGAAAAATAGGTAAATTAGGTAGAGAAAAAATAGGTGTATAAATAGAGAAAAAAGGTAAATAAACCAAAGGAAAAAAGGTAAATAAAAAAATAGGTATATAAATTAGAGGAAAAAATAGGTAAATAAACAGAGAAAAAAGAGGTAAATAAATAAATAGAGAAAAAATAGGTAAATTATCTAGAGAAAAATAGGTAAATAAATAGAGAAAACAAAAGAGGTAAATAAATAGAGACAAAATAGGTAAATAAATACAGAAAAATAGCTAAATAAATCAAGGAAAAAAAGGTAAATAAAAAAATAGGTAAATAAATTAGAGGAAAAAGTAGGTAACTAAACAGAGCAAAAATAGGTAAATAAATGAGAGTGAAAAATAGGTAAATATATAGAGAAAAACAGGTAAATAAATAGAGAAAACAAAAGAGGTAAATAAATAGAGAAAAATAGGGAAATAAATAGAGAAAAATAGGTAAATTGGGTAGAGAAAAAATAGGTGTATAAATAGAGAAAATAGGTAAATAAACCAAAGGAAAAAAGGTAAATAAAAAAATAGGTATATAAATTAGAGGAAAAAATAGGTAAATAAACAGAGAAAAAAGAGGTAAATAAATAGAGAAAAAATAGGTAAATTATCTAGAGAAAAATAGGTAAATAAATAGAGAAAACAAAAGAGGTAAATAAATAGAGAAAAATAGGGAAATAAATAGAGAAAAATAGGTAAATTAGGTAGAGAAAAAATAGGTGTATAAATAGAGAAAATAGGTAAATAAACCAAAGGAAAGAGGTAAATAAAAAATAGGTAAATAAATTAGAGGAAAAAATATGTAACTAAACAGAGCAAAAACAGGTAAATAAATGAGAGAAAAAAATAGGTAAATATATAGAGAAAAACAGGTAAATAAATGGAGAAAACAAAAGAGGTAAATAAATAGAGAAAAATAGGGAAATAAATAGAGAAAAATAGGTAAATTAGGTAGAGAAAAAATAGGTGTATAAATAGAGAAAATAGGTAAATAAACCAAAGGAAAGAGGTAAATAAAAAATAGGTAAATATAGGGAAAAAATATGTAACTAAACAGAGCAAAAACAGGTAAATAAATGAGAGAAAAAAATAGGTAAATATATAGAGAAAAACAGGTAAATAAATGGAGAAAACAAAAGAGGTAAATAAATAGAGAAAAATAGGGAAATAAATAGAGAAAAATAGGTAAATTAGGTAGAGAAAAAATAGGTGTATAAATAGAGAAAAAAGGTAAATAAACCAAAGGAAAAAAGGTAAATAAAAAAATAGGTATATAAATTAGAGGAAAAAATAGGTAAATAAACAGAGAAAAAAGAGGTAAATAAATAGAGAAAAAATAGGTAAATTATCTAGAGAAAAATAGGTAAATAAATAGAGAAAACAAAAGAGGTAAATAAATAGAGAAAAATAGGGAAATAAATAGAGAAAAATAGGTAAATTAGGTAGAGAAAAAATAGGTGTATAAATAGAGAAAAAAAGGTAAATAAACCAAAGGAAAAAAGGTAAATAAAAAAATAGGTATATAAATTAGAGGAAAAAGTAGGTAACTAAACAGAGCAAAAATAGGTAAATAAATGAGAGAGAAAAATAGGTAAATATATAGAGAAAAACAGGTAAATAAAGAGAGAAAACAAAAGAGGTAAATAAATAGAGAAAAATAGGGAAATAAATAGAGAAAAATAGGTAAATTAGGTAGAGAAAAAATAGGTGTATAAATAGAGAAAATAGGTAAATAAACCAAAGGAAAGAGGTAAATAAAAAAATAGGTAAATAAATTAGAGGAAAAAATATGTAACTAAACAGAGCAAAAATAGGTAAATAAATGAGAGAAAAAAATAGGTAAATATATAGAGAAAAACAGGTAAATAAATGGAGAAAACAAAAGAGGTAAATAAATAGAGAAAAATAGGGAAATAAATAGAGAAAAATAGGTAAATGAGGTAGAGAAAAAATAGGTGTATAAATAGAGAAAAAAGGTAAATAAACCAAAGGAAAAAAGGTGAATAAAAAAATAGGTATATAAATTAGAGGAAAAAATAGGTAAATAAACAGAGAAAAAAGAGGTAAATAAATAGAGAAAAATAGGTAAATTAGGTAGAGAAAAAATAGGTGTATAAATAGAGAAATATAGGTAAATAAACCAAAGGAAAGAGGTAAATAAAAAATAGGTAAATAAATTAGAGGAAAAAATATGTAGCTAAACAGAGCAAAAATAGGTAAATAAATGAGAGAAAAAAATAGGTAAATATATAGAGAAAAACAGGTAAATAAATGGAGAAAACAAAAGAGGTAAATAAATAGAGAAAAATAGGGAAATAAATAGAGAAAAATAGGTAAATTAGGTAGAGAAAAAATAGGTGTATAAATAGAGAAAAAAAGGTAAATAAACCAAAGGAAAAAAGGTAAATAAAAAAATAGGTATATAAATTAGAGGAAAAAATAGGTAAATAAACAGAGAAAAAGAGGTAAATAAATAGAGAAAAATAGGTAAATTATCTAGAGAAAAATAGGTAAATAAATAGAGAAAACAAAAGAGGTAAATAAATAGAGAAAAAATAGGTAAATAAATACAGAAAAATAGGTAAATTAGGTAGAGAAAAAATAGGTGTATAAATACAGAAAAATAGCTAAATAAATCAAGGAAAAAAGGTAAATAAAAAAATAGGTAAATAAATTAGAGGAAAAAGTAGGTAACTAAACAGAGCAAAAATAGGTAAATAAATGAGAGAGAAAAATAGGTAAATATATAGAGAAAAACAGGTAAATAAATAGAGAAAACAAAAGAGGTAAATAAATAGAGAAAAATAGGGAAATAAATAGGGAAAAATAGGTAAATTGGGTAGAGAAAAAATAGGTGTATAAATAGAGAAAATAGGTAAATAAACCAAAGGAAAAAAGGTAAATAAAAAAATAGGTATATAAATTAGAGGAAAAAATAGGTAAATAAACAGAGAAAAAAGAGGTAAATAAATAGAGAAAAAATAGGTAAATTATCTAGAGAAAAATAGGTAAATAAATAGAGAAAACAAAAGAGGTAAATAAATAGAGAAAAAATAGGTAAATAAATACAGAAAAATAGGTAAATTAGGTAGAGAAAAAATAGGTGTATAAATACAGAAAAATAGCTAAATAAATCAAGGAAAAAAAGGTAAATAAAAAAATAGGTAAATAAATTAGAGGAAAAAGTAGGTAACTAAACAGAGCAAAAATAGGTAAATAAATGAGAGAGAAAAATAGGTAAATATATAGAGAAAAACAGGTAAATAAATAGAGAAAACAAAAGAGGTAAATAAATAGAGAAAAAAAGTAGGTAAATAAATAAAGAAAAATAGGTAAATTAGGTAGAGAAAAAATAGGTGTATAAATAGAGAAAAATAGGTAAATAAACCAAAGGAAAAAAGGTAAATAAAAAAATAGGTATATAAATTAGAGGAAAAAATAGGTAAATAAACAGAGAAAAATAGTTAATGAAGTAGAGAAAACAAAGTAGGTAAATAAATACAGAAAAAAGAGGTAAATAAGTAGAGAAAATAGGTAAATAAATAGATGAAAAATAGGTAAATAAACTAGAGAAAAAATAAGTGTATAAATACAGAAAAATAGCTAAATAAATCAAGGAAAAAAGGTAAATAAAAAAATAGGTAAATAAATTAGAGGAAAAAATAGGTAACTAAACAGAGCAAAAATAGGTAAATAAATGAGAGAGAAAAATAGGTAAATATATAGAGAAAAACAGGTAAATAAATATAGAAAACAAAAGAGGTAAATAAATAGAGAAAAAATAGGGAAATAAATAGAGAAAAATAGGTAAATTAGGTAGAGAAAAAATAGGTGTATAAATAGAGAAAAATAGGTAAATAAACCAAAGGAAAGAGGTAAATAAAAAAATAGGTAAATAAATTAGAGGAAAAAATAGGTAACTAAACAGAGCAAAAATAGGTAAATAAATGAGAGAAAAAAATAGGTAAATATATAGAGAAAAACAGGTAAATAAATGGAGAAAACAAAAGAGGTAAATAAATAGAGAAAAATAGGGAAATAAATAGAGAAAAATGGGTAAATTAGGTAGAGAAAAAATAGGTGTATAAATAGAGAAAAAAGGTAAATAAACCAAAGGAAAAAAGGTAAATAAAAAAATAGGTATATAAATTAGAGGAAAAAGTAGGTAACTAAACAGAGCAAAAATAGGTAAATAAATGAGAGAGAAAAATAGGTAAATATATAGAGAAAAACAGGTAAATAAATAGAGAAAACAAAAGAGGTAAATAAATAGAGAAAAATAGGGAAATAAATAGAGAAAAATAGGTAAATTAGGTAGAGAAAAAATAGGTGTGTAAATAGAGAAAATAGGTAAATAAACCAAAGGAAAGAGGTAAATAAAAAATAGGTAAATAAATTAGAGGAAAAAATATGTAACTAAACAGAGCAAAAACAGGTAAATAAATGAGAGAAAAAAATAGGTAAATATATAGAGAAAAACAGGTAAATAAATGGAGAAAACAAAAGAGGTAAATAAATAGAGAAAAATAGGGAAATAAATAGAGAAAAATAGGTAAATTAGGTAGAGAAAAAATAGGTGTATAAATAGAGAAAAAAGGTAAATAAACCAAAGGAAAAAAGGTAAATAAAAAAATAGGTATATAAATTAGAGGAAAAAATAGGTAAATAAACAGAGAAAAAAGAGGTAAATAAATAGAGAAAAAATAGGTAAATTATCTAGAGAAAAATAGGTAAATAAATAGAGAAAACAAAAGAGGTAAATAAATAGAGAAAAAATAGGTAAATAAATACAGAAAAATAGCTAAATAAATCAAGGAAAAAAAGGTAAATAAAAAAATAGGTAAATAAATTAGAGGAAAAAGTAGGTAACTAAACAGAGCAAAAATAGGTAAATAAATGAGAGAGAAAAATAGGTAAATATATAGAGAAAAACAGGTAAATAAATAGAGAAAACAAAAGAGGTAAATAAATAGAGAAAAATAGGGAAATAAATAGAGAAAAATAGGTAAATTGGGTAGAGAAAAAATAGGTGTATAAATAGAGAAAATAGGTAAATAAACCAAAGGAAAAAAGGTAAATAAAAAAATAGGTATATAAATTAGAGGAAAAAATAGGTAAATAAACAGAGAAAAAAGAGGTAAATAAATAGAGAAAAAATAGGTAAATTATCTAGAGAAAAATAGGTAAATAAATAGAGAAAACAAAAGAGGTAAATAAATAGAGAAAAATAGGGAAATAAATAGAGAAAAATAGGTAAATTAGGTAGAGAAAAAATAGGTGTATAAATAGAGAAAAAAAGGTAAATAAACCAAAGGAAAAAAGGTAAATAAAAAAATAGGTATATAAATTAGAGGAAAAAATAGGTAAATAAACAGAGAAAAAAGAGGTAAATAAATAGAGAAAAAATAGGTAAATTATCTAGAGAAAAATAGGTAAATAAATAGAGAAAACAAAAGAGGTAAATAAATAGAGAAAAAATAGGTAAATAAATACAGAAAAATAGGTAAATTAGGTAGAGAAAAAATAGGTGTAAAAATACAGAAAAATAGCTAAATGAATCAAGGAAAAAAAGGTAAATAAAAAAATAGGTAATTAAATTAGAGGAAAAAGTAGGTAACTAAACAGAGCAAAAATAGGTAAATAAATGAGAGAGAAAAATAGGTAAATATATAGAGAAAAACAGGTAAATAAATAGAGAAAACAAAAGAGGTAAATAAATAGAGAAAAATAGGGAAATAAATAGAGAAAAATAGGTAAATTAGGTAGAGAAAAAATAGGTGTATAAATAGAGAAAATAGGTAAATAAACCAAAGGAAAAAAGGTAAATAAAAAAATAGGTATATAAATTAGAGGAAAAAATAGGTAAATAAACAGAGAAAAAAGAGGTAAATAAATAGAGAAAAAATAGGTAAATTATCTAGAGAAAAATAGGTAAATAAATAGAGAAAACAAAAGAGGTAAATAAATACAGAAAAATAGGGAAATAAATAGAAAAAAATAGGTAAATTAGGTAGAGAAAAAATAGGTGTATAAATAGAGAAAAAAGGTAAATAAACCAAAGGAAAAAAGGTAAATAAAAAAATAGGTATATAAATTAGAGGAAAAAATAGGTAAATAAACAGAGAAAAAAGAGGTAAATAAACAGAGAAAAAATAGGTAAATTATCTAGAGAAAAATAGGTAAATAAATAGAGAAACAAAAGAGGTAAATAAATAGAGAAAAAAGTAGGTAAATAAATAAAGAAAATAGGTAAATTAGGTAGAGAAAAAATAGGTGTATAAATAGAGAAAAATAGGTAAATAAACCAAAGGAAAAAAGGTAAATAAAAAATAGGTATATAAATTAGAGGAAAAAATAGGTAAATAAACAGAGAAAAAAGAGGTAAATAAATAGAGAAAACAAAAGAGGTAAATAAATAGAGAAAAATAGGGAAATAAATAGAGAAAAATAGGTAAATTGGGTAGAGAAAAAATAGGTGTATAAATAGAGAAAATAGGTAAATAAACCAAAGGAAAAAAGGTAAATAAAAAAATAGGTATATAAATTAGAGGAAAAAATAGGTAAATAAACAGAGAAAAAAGAGGTAAATAAATAGAGAAAAAATAGGTAAATCATCTAGAGAAAAATAGGTAAATAAATAGAGAAAACAAAAGAGGTAAATAAATAGAGAAAAATAGGGAAATAAATAGAGAAAAATAGGTAAATTAGGTAGAGAAAAAATAGGTGTATAAATAGAGAAAAAAAGGTAAATAAACCAAAGGAAAAAAGGTAAATAAAAAAATAGGTATATAAATTAGAGGAAAAAATAGGTAAATAAACAGAGAAAAAAGAGGTAAATAAATAGAGAAAAAATAGGTAAATTATCTAGAGAAAAATAGGTAAATAAATAGAGAAAACAAAAGAGGTAAATAAATAGAGAAAAAATAGGTAAATAAATACAGAAAAATAGGTAAATTAGGTACAGAAAAAATAGGTGTAAAAATACAGAAAAATAGCAAAATGAATCAAGGAAAAAAAGGTAAATAAAAAAATAGGTAATTAAATTAGAGGAAAAAGTAGGTAACTAAACAGAGCAAAAATAGGTAAATAAATGAGAGAGAAAAATAGGTAAATATATAGAGAAAAACAGGTAAATAAATAGAGAAAACAAAAGAGGTAAATAAATAGAGAAAAATAGGGAAATAAATAGAGAAAAATAGGTAAATTAGGTAGAGAAAAAATAGGTGTATAAATAGAGAAAATAGGTAAATAAACCAAAGGAAAAAAGGTAAATAAAAAAATAGGTATATAAATTAGAGGAAAAAATAGGTAAATAAACAGAGAAAAAAGAGGTAAATAAATAGAGAAAAAATAGGTAAATTATCTAGAGAAAAATAGGTAAATAAATAGAGAAAACAAAAGAGGTAAATAAATACAGAAAAATAGGGAAATAAATAGAAAAAAATAGGTAAATTAGGTAGAGAAAAAATAGGTGTATAAATAGAGAAAAAAGGTAAATAAACCAAAGGAAAAAAGGTAAATAAAAAAATAGGTATATAAATTAGAGGAAAAAATAGGTAAATAAACAGAGAAAAAAGAGGTAAATAAATAGAGAAAAAATAGGTAAATTATCTAGAGAAAAATAGGTAAATAAATAGAGAAAACAAAGGAGGTAAATAAATAGAGAAAAAATAGGTAAATAAATAGAGAAAAAAGAGGTAAATAAGTAGAGAAAATAGGTAAATAAATAGATAAAAGTAGGTAAATAAACTAGAGAAAAAATAAGTGTATATATACAGAAAAATAGCTAAATAAATCAAGGAAAAAAAGGTAAATAAAAAAATAGGTAAATAAATTAGAGGAAAAAATAGGTAACTAAACAGAGCAAAAATAGGTAAATAAATAGAGAAAAATAGGTAAATAAATAGAGAAACAAAAGAGGTAAATAAATAGAGAAAAAAGTAGGTAAATAAATAAAGAAAAATAGGTAAATTAGGTAGAGAAAAAATAGGTGTATAAATAGAGAAAAATAGGTAAATAAACCAAAGGAAAAAAGGTAAATAAAAAAATAGGTATATAAATTAGAGGAAAAAATAGGTAAATAAACAGAGAAAAATCGTTAATGAAGTAGAGAAAACAAAGTAGGTAAATAAATACAGAAAAAAGAGGTAAATAAACTAGAGAAAAAAAGAGGTGTATAAATAGAGAAAAATAGCTAATTAAAAAAAAAATAGGTAAATAAATAGAGGGAAAAAACGTAAATAAATAGAGAAAACAAAGCAGGTAAATAAATAGAGAAAAAATAGGTAAATAAATAGAGTAAAAAGAGGTAAATAAGTAGAGAAAATAGGTAAATAAATAGATAAAAATAGGTAAATAAACT
>NW_027488163.1:0-9737 GCF_050908995.1 Andrena cerasifolii | reverse complement strand
TAAAAAAAAATTTTAAAAAAATTTTAAAAAATTTTAAATTTTTTTTAAAAATTATAAAAAAAATTTAAAAAAAAATTAAAAATTTGAAAAAATTAAAAAAAAATTAAAAACATTTTTGAAATAAAAAAATAATACTTTTAAAAAAATTAAAAAAAAAATTTAGAAAAATTTTAAAAAATTAAAAAAAAATAAAAAAAAATTTTAAAAATTAAAAAAAAATTATAAAAATTTTAAAAATTAAAAAAAAATTATAAAAATTTTAAAAATTAAAAAAAAATTATAAAAATTTTAAAAATTAAAAAAAAATTATAAAAATTTTAAAAATTAAAAAAAAATTATAAAAATTAACAAAAAATTTAAAAATTAAAAAAAAAATTTAAAAATTAAAAAAAATTTTTAAAGTTAAAAAAAAATTAAAAATTAAAAAAAAATTAAAAATTAAAAAAATTAAAATATAAAAAAAAATTTAAAAATTAAAAAAAAAATTTTAAAAATTAAAAAAATTTTTTTTAAAAAATTACAAAAAATTCTTTAAAAAATTAAAAAAAAGTTTTAAGAAAATTTAAAAAATTAAATAACATTTTTTAAATAAAAAATAATACTTTTATAAAAATTAAAAAAAAAATTTAGAAAAATTTTAAAAAATTAAAAAAAATAAAAAAATTTTAAAAATTAAAAAAAAAAATTAAAAAATAAAAAAAATTTAAAAATTAAAAAAAAATTTTTAAAGTTAAAAAAAATTTTAAAATTAAAAAAAAATTAAATTAAAAAAATTAAAAGGATATAAATAATTTTAAAAAAAAATTTAAAAATTTGAAAAAATTAAAAAAAATTAAAAACATTTTTGAAATAAAAAATAATACTTTTATAAAAATTAAAAAAAAATTTAGAAAAATTTTAAAAAAATTTTAAAAATTAAAAAAAAATTATAAGAAAATTTTAAAAATTAAAAAAAAATTATAAGAAAATTTAAAAATTTGAAAAAATTAAAAAAAATTAAAAAATATTTTTTAAATAAAAAAATAATACTTTTAAAAAAATTAAAAAAAAATTTAGAAAAATTTTCAAAAATTAAAAAAAAATAAAAAAAAATTTTAAAATTAAAAAAAAAAATTTTTAAAAATTACAAAAAATTGTTTAAAAAATTAAAAAAAAGTTTTAAGAAAATTTAAAAAAATTAAATAACATTCTTTAAATAAAAAAATAATACTTTGAAAAAAATTAAAAAAAAATTTAGAAAAATTTTAAAAAATTAAAAAAAAAATAAAAAAAATTTTAAAATTAAAAAAAAAATAAAAAATAAAAAAAATTTAAAAATTAAAAAAAAAAATTTAAAAATTAAAAAAAAAATTAAAGTTAAAAAAAATTAAAAATTAAAAAAAAATTAAATTAAAAAAATTAAAAGAATATAAATAATTTAAAAAAAATTTTAAAATTAAAAAAAAATTAAAATAAAAATTTAAAAAAAAAATAAAAAAAAAAATTTCAAAAATTTAAAAAAAATAAAAAAAATTTAATAATTAAAAAAAAAATTTTAAAATTAAAAAAAAAAATTAAAAATTAAAGAAAAATTTAAAAATTAAAAAAAAATTAAAAATTAAAAAAATTAAAAAATTTAAAAATATAAGTGATTTAAAAAAAATTAAAATAGAAATTGAAAAAAATGTTTTTTTAAAAATTTAAAAAAAAATTTAAAAAATTTTAAAAAAATTTTAAAAAATTTTAAAAATTAAAAAAAAATTATAAGAAAATTTTAAAAATTAAAAAAAAATTATAGAAAATTTTAAAAAAATTTAAAAATTTGAAAAAATTAAAAAAATTAAAAAACATTTTTTAAATAAAAAAATAATACTTTTAAAAAAATTAAAAAAAAATTTAGAAAAATTTTCAAAAATTAAAAAAAAATAAAAAAAATTTTAAAAATTAAAAAAAAAATTTTAAAAATTACAAAAAATTGTTTAAAAAATAATACTTTTAAAAAAATTAAAAAAAAAATTTAGAAAAATTATAAAAATTAAAAAAAAAAATAAAAAAATTTTAAAAATTAAAAAAAAATTAAAAAATAAAAAAAATTTAAAAATTAAAAAAAAAATTTTAAAAATTAAAAAAAAATTAAAGTTAAAAAAAATTTAAAAATTAAAAAAAATTAAATAAAAAAAATTAAAAGAATATAAATAATTTTAAAAAAAATTTAAAAATTAAAAAAAATTTTTTAAAAATTTTAAAAAATTTTTAAAAATTTTTAAAAATTAAAAAAAAATATAAGAAAATTTAAAAAAAATTTTAAAATTTGAAAAAATTAAAAAAAATTAAAAACATTTTTGAAATAAAAAAATAATACTTTTAAATAATTTTAAAAAAAAAATTTAGAAAAATTTTCAAAGATTAAAAAAAAATAAAAAAAAATTTAAAAATTAAAAAAAAATTTAAAAATTAAAAAAAATTAAAATAAAAATTTAAAAAAAAATTAAAAAAATTTTTTTTTAATTTTTAAAAATTTTTAAAAATTAAAAAAAGATATAAGAAAATTTAAAAAAAAAATAAAATTTGAGAAAATTAAAAAAAATTAAAAACATTTTTGAAATAAAAAAATAATACTTTTAAAAAAATTAAACAAAAATTTAGAAAAATTTTAAAAAATTCCAAAAAAATATAAGAAAATTTAAAAAAATGTTAAAAAAAATTTAAAAATTAAAAAAAATTATAAGAAAATTTAAAAAAAAATTAAAATATTAAAAAAATTAAAAAATTAAAATAAAAGAAAAAAATTTTTAAAAAAATTAAAAAACATTTTTTGAAATAAAAAATTATAATTTTAAAAAAATTTTAAAAAATTTAAAAAATTTTTAAAAATTTTTACAAAAATTAAAAAATTTTGTTTAAAAAATTAAAAAAAAAGTTTTAAGAAAATTTTAAAAATTAAAAAAAAATAAAAAAAAAAGAAAAATAAAAATTAAAAAAAAAATTTAAAAAATTAAAAAAAAATTTAAAAATTAAGAAAAAATTTAAAAATTAAAAAATTTGAAAAATTAAAAAAATTAAAAAATATAAATAATTTTAAAAAAAAATTTTAAAATTAAAAAAATTAAAAAAATAAATAATTTTTTTAATTTTGTTAAAAAATTGAAACAAATTTAAAAAAAAAAAAATTTTTAAAAATTTTAAAAATTTTTTTAAAAAAAAAAAATATAAGAAAATTTAAAAAAATTTTAAAAATTTGGAAAAATTAAAAAAAATTAAAAACATTTTTGAAATAAAAAAATAATACTTTTAAAAAAATTTAAAAAAAATTTAAAAATTAAAAAAAAAATTTTAAATTAAAAAAAAATTTAAAAATTAAAAAAAAATTTTAAATTAAAAAAAAATTTAAAAATTAAAAAAAAATCAAAACTTAAAAAAAATTTAAAAATTAAAAAAATTAAAGAAGTTAAAAAAATTAAAAAATATAAATAATTTTAAAAAAAATAAAAAAAATTTAAAAATTAAAAAAAAATTAAAATAGAAATTTAAAATTTTTTTTTTTAAAATTTAAAAAAAAAATTTTAAAAATTTAAAAAAAATTTATTTTAAAAATTTAAAAAAAAATTTTAAAAAATTTTAAAAAATTTTAAAAATTATAAGAAATTTTTTAAAAAAATTTAAAAAGAAATTAAAAAAAATTAAAAAACATTTTTGAAAAATAAAAAAATAATACTTTTAAAAAAATTAAACAAAAATTTAGAAAAATTTTCAAAAATTCAAAAAAAATAAAAGAAAATTTAAGAAAATGTTAAAAGAAAATTTAAGAAAATGTTAAAAAAAATTTAAAAATTAAAAGAAAATTAAAATAGAAATTTAAAATTTTAAAAAAATTTAGAAAAATTAAAAAAAAATTATAAGAAAATTTTAAAAAAAATTAAAAATTTGAAGAAATTAAAAAAAATTAAAAACATTTTTTAAATAAAAAAATAATACTTTTAAAAAAAGTAAAAAAAAATTTAGAAAAATTTTCAAAAATTAAAAAAAAATAAAAAAAATTTTTAAAAATTAAAAAAAAAATTTAAAAATTAAAAAAAAAATTTTAAATTAAAAAAAAAATTTAAAAATTAAAAAAAAATCAAAATTTAAAAAAAAATTTAAAAATTTAAAAAATTAAAGAAGTTAAAAAAATTAAAAAATATAAATAATTTTAAAAAAAATAAAAAAAATTTAAAAATTAAAAAAAATTAAAATAGAAATTTAAATTTTTTTTTTAAATTTAAAAAAAAAATTTTTAAAAAATTTAAAAAAAATTTTTTTTTAAAAATTAAAAAAAAAATTTTAAAAAATTTTAAAAATTAAAAAAAAATTATAAGAAAATTTTTGAAAAAATTTAAAAATTTTGAGAAATTAAAAAAAATTAAATAACATTTTTTAAATAAAAAATAATACTTTTATAAAAATTAAAAAAAAATTTAGAAAAATTTTCAAAAATTAAAAAAAAATAAAAAAAAATTTAAAAATTAAAAAAAAAATTTTTAAATTAAAAAGAAAATTTAAAAATTAAAAAACAATCAAAACTTAAAAAAAATTAAAAATTAAAAAAATTAAAGAAGTTAAAAAAATTAAAAAATATAAATAATTTAAAAAAAAATAAAAAAAATTTAAAAATTAAAAAAAATTAAAATAGAAATTTAAAATTTTTTTTTTTAAAATTTAAAAAAAAAATTTTTTAAAAATTTAAAAAAAAATTTTAAAAATTTAAAAAAAATTTAAAAAAAATTTTAAAAAAATTTTAAAAATTAAAAAAAAATTATAAGAAAATTATTAAAAAAAATTAAAAATTTTAAAAATTAAAAAAAATTAAAATAAAAATTTAAAAAAAAAAATTAAAAAAATTTTTTTTAAATTTTTAAAATTTTTTTTAAAAATTATAAAAAAAATATAAGAAATTTTAAAAAAAATTTAAAAATTTGAAAAAATTAAAAAAAATTTAAACATTTTTGAAATAAAAAAATAATACTTTTATAAAAATTAAAAAAAAATTTAGAAAAATTTTCAAAAATTAAAAAAAAAATAAAAAAAAATTTAAAAATTAAAAAAAAAATTTTTAAATTAAAAAAAAAAATTTAAAAATTAAAAAACAATCAAAACTTAAAAAAAAAATTAAAAATTAAAAAAATTAAAGAAGTTAAAAAAATTAAAAAATATAAATAATTTAAAAAAAAATAAAAAAATTTAAAAATTAAAAAAAATTAAAATAGAAATTTAAAATTTTTTTTTTTAAAATTTAAAAAAAAAAATTTTTTAAAATTTAAAAAAAAAATTTTTAAAAATATAAAAAAAATTTTAAAAAAATTTAAAAAAAATTTTAAAAAAATTTTAAAAATTAAAAAAAAATTATAAGAAAATTATTAAAAAAATTTAAAAATTTGAAGAAATTAAAAAAAATTAAAAAACATTTTTGAAAAATAAAAAAATAATACTTTTAAAAAAATTAAACAAAAATTTAGTAAAATTTTCAAAAATTCAAAAAAAAATAAAAGAAAATTTAAGAAAATGTTAAAAGAAAATTTAAGAAAATGTTAAAAAAATTTAAAATTAAAAAAAAAATTTAAAAATTAAAAAAAAATTAAAATAGAAATTTAAAATTTTTTTTTAAATTTTAAAAAAAAAAATTTTAAAATTTAAAAGAAATTTAAAAAAAAATTTTAAAAAAATTTTAAAAATTAAAAAAAAATTATAAGAAAATTTAAAAAAAATTAAAAATTTGAAGAAATTAAAAAAAAATTAAAAAACATTTTTGAAATAAAAAAATAATACTTTTAAAAAAATTAAAAAAAAAATTTAGAAAAATTTTAAAAAATTAAAAAAAAAAATTTAAAAATTAAAAAAAAAAATTTTTTAAAAATTACAAAAAATTGTTTAAAAAATTTAAAAAAAGTTTTAAGAAAATTTAAAAAATTGAAGAACATTTTTTAAATAAAAAATAATACTTTTATAAAAATTAAAAAAAAATTTAGAAAAATTTTAAAAAATTAAAAAAAATTTTAAAAATTAAAAAATAAAATAAAAATTTAAAAATTAAAAAAAATTAAAATAAAAATTTAAAAAAAAAAATTTAAAAAAAATTATAAAAATTAAAAAAAAATTTTAAAAATTAAAAAAAAAATTAAAGTTAAAAAAAATTAAAAATTAAAAAAAAATTAAAAAATATAAATAATTTAAAAAAAAATTTAAAAATTAAAAACAATTAAAATAAAAATTTAAAAAAAAAATTTTAAAAAAATTTTAAAAAATTTTAAAATTTTTTTAAAAATTATAAAAAAATATAAGAAAATTTAAAAAAAATTTAAAAATTTGAAAAAATTAAAAAAAATTAAAAACATTTTTGAAATAAAAAAATAATACTTTTAAAAAAATTAAAAAAAAAATTTAGAAAAATTTTAAAAAATTAAAAAAAAAATTTAAAAATTAAAAAAAAATTTTTTAAAAAATTACAAAAAATTGTTTAAAAAATTTAAAAAAAGTTTTAAGAAAATTTAAAAAATTGAAGAACATTTTTTAAATAAAAAATAATACTTTTATAAAAATTAAAAAAAAATTTAGAAAAATTTTAAAAAATTAAAAAAAATTTTAAAAATTAAAAAATAAAATAAAAATTTAAAAATTAAAAAAAAATTTTTAAAGTTAAAAAAAAATTTTAAAATTAAAAAAAATTAAATTAAAAAAATTAAAAGGATATAAATAATTTTAAAAAAAATTTAAAAATTTGAAAAAATTAAAAAAAATTAAAAACACTTTTTAAATAAAAAAAATAATACTTTTAAAAAAATTAAAAAAAAATTTAGAAAAATTTCCAAAAATTAAAAAAAAATTTAAAAATTAAAAAAGAAATTTTTAAATTAAAAAAAAAAATTAAAAATTTAAAAAAATCAAAATTTAAAAAAAAATTTAAAAAAATTTTAAAAATTAAAAAAAAATTATAAGAAAATTTTTAAAAAAAATTTAAAAATTTGGAGAAATTAAAAAAAATTAAATAACATTTTTTAAATAAAAAATAATACTTTTATAAAAATTAAAAAAAAAATTTAGAAAAATTTTAAAAAATTAAAAAAAATTTTAAAAATTAAAAAATAAAAAAAAAATTTGAAAATTAAAAAAAAAATTTTTAAATTAAAAAAAAAATTTAAAAATTAAAAAACAATCAAAACTTAAAAAAAAATTAAAAATTAAAAAAATTAAAGAAGTTAAAAAAATTAAAAAATATAAATAATTTAAAAAAAAATAAAAAAATTTAAAAATTAAAAAAAATTAAAATAGAAATTTAAAAATTTTTTTTTTAAAATTTAAAAAAATTTTTTTTTAAAAATTTAAAAAAAAATTTTTTAAAAATTTAAAAAAAATTTTAAAAATTAAAAAAAAAATTATAAGAAAATTATTAAAAAAATTTAAAATTTTTAAAAATTAAAAAAAATTAAAATAAAAATTTAAAAAAAAAATTAAAAAAAAAATTTAAAATTTTTTAAAATTTTTTTAAAAATTATAAAAAAAATATAAGAAATTTTTAAAAAAATTTAAAAATTTCAAAAAATTAAAAAAAATTTAAACATTTTTGAAATCAAAAAATAATACTTTTATAAAAATTAAAAAAAAAATTAGAAAAATTTTCAAAAATTAAAAAAAAATAAAAAAAATTTAAAAATTAAAAAAAAAATTTTTAAATTAAAAAAAAATTTAAAAATTAAAAAACAATCAAAACTTAAAAAAAAAATTAAAAATTAAAAAAATTAAAGAAGTTAAAAAAATTAAAAAATATAAATAATTTAAAAAAAAATAAAAAAATTTAAAAATTAAAAAAAATTAAAATAGAAATTTAAATTTTTTTTTTTAAAATTTAAAAAAAAAAATTTTTAAAAATTTAAAAAAAAAATTTTTAAAAATTTAAAAAAAATTTAAAAAAAATTTTAAAAAAATTTTAAAAATTAAAAAAAAATTATAAGAAAATTATTTAAAAAATTTAAAAATTTGAAGAAATTAAAAAAAATTAAAAAACATTTTTGAAAAATAAAAAAATAATACTTTTAAAAAAATTAAACAAAGATTTAGAAAAATTTTCAAAAATTCAAAAAAAAAATAAAAGAAAATTTAAGAAAATGTTAAAAGAAAATTTAAGAAAATGTTAAAAAAAATTTAAAATTAAAAAAAAAATTTAAAAATTAAAAAAAAAATTAAAATAGAAATTTAAATTTTTTTTTAAATTTTAAAAAAAAAAATTTTAAAAATTTAAAAGAAATTTAAAAAAAAATTTTAAAAAAATTTTAAAAATTAAAAAAAAATTATAAGAAAATTTAAAAAAATTTAAAAATTTTAAAAGTTAAAAAAAATGAAAATAAAAATTTAAAAAAAAAATTAAAAAAAAAATTTAAAATTTTTTAAAATTTTTTTTAAAAATTATAAAAAAAATATAAGAAATTTTAAAAAAAATTTAAAAATTTGAAAAAATTAAAAAAAAATTAAACATTTTTGAAATAAAAAAATAATACTATTATAAAAATTAAAAAAAAATTTAGAAAAATTTTCAAAAATTAAAAAAAAATAAAAAAAAATTTAAAAATTAAAAAAAAAATTTTTAAATTAAAAAAAAATTTAAAAATTAAAAAACAATCAAAACTTAAAAAAAATTTTAAAAATTAAAAAAATTAAAGAAGTTAAAAAAATTAAAAAATATAAATAATTTAAAAAAAAATAAAAAAATTTAAAAATTAAAAAAAATTAAAATAGAAATTAAAAATTTTTTTTTTAAAATTTAAAAAAAAAATTTTTTAAAAATTTAAAAAAAAAAATTTTAAAAATTTAAAAAAAAATTAAAAAAAATTTTAAAAAAATTTTAAAAATTAAAAAAAAATTATAAGAAAATTATTAAAAAAATTTAAAAATTTGAAGAAATTAAAAAAAATTAAAAAAACATTTTTGAAAAATAAAAAAATAATACTTTTAAAAAAATTAAACAAAGATTTAGAAAAATTTTCAAAAATTCAAAAAAAAAATAAAAGAAAATTTAAGAAAATGTTAAAAGAAAATTTAAGAAAATGTTTAAAAAAATTTAAAATTAAAAAAAAAATTTAAAAATTAAAAAAAATTTTTAAAGTTAAAAAAAAATTAAAAATTAAAAAAAAATTAAATTAAAAAAATTAAAAAAATATAAATAATTTTAAAAAAATTTTAAAAATTAAAAAAAATTAAAATAAAAATTTAAAAAAAAAAATTTTAAAAAAATTATAAAAATTAAAAAAAAATTTTAAAAATTAAAAAAAAATTTTTTAAAAAATTACAAAAAATTGTTTAAAAAATTTAAAAAAAGTTTTAAGAAAATTTAAAAAATTGAAGAACATTTTTTAAATAAAAAATAATACTTTTATAAAAATTAAAAAAAAAATTTAGAAAAATTTTAAAAAATTAAAAAAAATTTTAAAAATTAAAAAATAAAATAAAAATTTAAAAATTAAAAAAAAATTTTTAAAGTTAAAAAAAAATTTTAAAATTAAAAAAAATTAAATTAAAAAAATTAAAAGGATATAAATAATTTTAAAAAAAATTTAAAAATTTGAAAAAATTAAAAAAAATTAAAAACACTTTTTAAATAAAAAAATAATACTTTTAAAAAAATTAAAAAAAAATTTAGAAAAATTTCCAAAAATTAAAAAAAAATTTAAAAATTAAAAAAGAAATTTTTAAATTAAAAAAAAAATTAAAAATTTAAAAAAATCAAAATTTAA
>NW_027488161.1:0-9770 GCF_050908995.1 Andrena cerasifolii | reverse complement strand
GTCGTCGTCCTCGTCGTCGTCGTCCTCGTCGTTGTGGTCGTCGTCATCGTCGTCCTCGTCGTCTTCCTCGTCGTCGTGGTCCTCGTCGTCCTCGTCGTCTTCCCTCGCCGTCGTCGTCGTCGTCGTCGTCTTCCTCGCCGTCGTCGTCGTCGCGTCGTCGTCGTCGTCCTCGTCGTCTTCCTCGTCGTCCTCGTCCTCGTCCTCGTTCTCGTCCTCGTCCTCGTCGTCGTTCCACGTCGTCCTCGTTCTCGTCGTCCTCGTCGTCGTTCCACGTCGTCGTTCCGCGTCCACTTCCTCGTCCTCGTCGTCGTCGTCCTCGTCGTCTTCCTCGTCGTCGTCGTCGTCTTCCTCGTCCTCGTCCTCGTCGTCGTCCTCGTCCTCGTCCGCGTCCACTTCCTCGTCCTCGTCCTCGTCCTCGTCCTCGTCCTCGTCCTCGTCCTCGTCCTCGTCCTCGTCGTCGTCGTCGTCCTAGTCGTCGTCGTCGTCGTCGTCGTCGTCGACGTCTTCCTCGTCGTCCTCTTCCTCGTCCTCGTCCTCGTCCTCGTCCTCGTCCTCGTCCTCGTCCTCGTGGTCGTCGTCGTCGTCTTCCTCGCCGTCGTCGTCGTCGTCGTCGTCGTCGTCGTCGTCGTCCTCGTCCTCGTCCTCGTCCTCGTCCTCGTCGTCTTCCTCGTCCTCGTCCTCGTCCTCGTCGTCCTCGTCGTCGTCGACGTCGTCCTCGTCGTCGTCGTCGTCTTCCTCGTCGTCGTCGTCGTCTTCCTCGTCCTCGTTCTCGTCATCGTCCTCGTCGTCGTCGTCGTCGTCCTCGTCCTCGTCGTCGTCGACGTCGTCCTCGTCGTCGTTCCTCGTTCTCGTCGTCGTTCCGCGTCCACTTCCTCGTTCTCGTCCTCGTCCTCGTCGTCGTCGTCCGCGTCGTCGTCGTCGTCGTCCTCGTCGTCGTCGTCCTCGTGGTCGTCGTCGTCTTCCTCGTCCTCGTCCTCGTCCTCGTCCTCGTCCTCGTCGTCGTCCTCGTCCTCTTCCTCGTCGTCCTCGTCGTCGTTCCACGTCGCCGTTCCTCGTCCTCGTCGTCGTGGTCGTCGTCGTCGTCTTCCTCCCCGTCGTCGTCGTCGTCGTCGTCGTCCTCGTCGTCTTCCTCGTCGTCGTCGTCGTCGTCTTCCTCGTGGTCGTCGTCGTCTTCCTCGTCCTCGTCCTCGTCGTCGTCCTCGTCCTCGTCCTCGTCCTCGTTGTCCTCGTCGTCGTTCCTCGTCCTCGTCGTCGTTCCGCGTCCACTTCCTCGTCCTGGTCCTCGTTCTCGTCGTCGTCGACGTCGTCCTCGTCGTCGTCGTCCTCGTCGTCGTCCTCGACGTCTTCCTCCTCGTCCTCGACGTCTTCCTCCTCCTCCTCGTCCTCGACGTCTTCCTCCTCGTCCTCGTCCTTGTCGTCGTGGTCGTCGTCGTCGTCGTCGTCGTCCTCGTCGTCTTCCTCGTCCTCGTCGTCGTTCCACGTCGTCGTTCCTCGCCCTGGTCGTCGTTCCGCGTCCACTTCCTCGTCCTCGTCCTCGTCGTCGTCGTCTTCCTAGTCGTCGTCGTCGTCGTCGTCGTCGTCGACGTCGTCCTCGTCGTCGTCGTCCTCGACGTCTTCCTCGTCGTCCTCGTCCTCGTCCTCGTCCTCGTCCTCGTCCTCGTCCTCGTCGTCGTCGTCCTCGTCGTCGTCCTCGTCGTCTTCCTCGTCGTCGTCGTCGTCGTATTCCTCGTGGTCGTCGTCGTCTTCCTCGTCCTCGTCCTCGTCCTCGTCCTCGTCCTCGTCCTCGTCCTCGTCCTCGTCCTCGTCGTCGTGGTCGTCGTCGTCGTCGTCCTCGTCGTCGTCGTCCTCGTCCTCGTCCTCGTCCTCGTCCTCGTCCTCGTCCTCGTCCTCGTCGTCGTCGTCCGCGTCGTCGTCGTCGTCGTCCTCGTCGTCGTCGTCCTCGTGGTCGTCGTCGTCTTCCTCGTCCTCGTCCTCGTCCTCGTCCTCGTCCTCGTCCTCGTCCTCGTCCTCGTCCTCGTCCTCGTCCTCGTCCTCGTCCTCGTCCTCGTCCTCGTCCTCGTCCTCGTCCTCGTCCTCGTCCTCGTCCTCGTCCTCGTCCTCGTCCTCGTCCTCGTCCTCGTCCTCGTCCTCGTCCTCGTCCTCGTCCTCGTCCTCGTCCTCGTCCTCGTCCTCGTCCTCGTCCTCGTCCTCGTCCTCGTCCTCGTCCTCGTCCTCGTCGTCGTGGTCGTCGTCGTCGTCTTCCTCGCCGTCGTCGTCGTCCTCGTCGTCTTCCTCGTCGTCGTCGTCGTCGTCGTCGTATTCCTCGTGGTCGTCGTCGTCTTCCTCGTGGTCGTCGTCGTCTTCCTCGTCCTCGTCCTCGTCGTCGTTCCGCATCCACTTCCTCGTTCCGCGGCCACTTCCTCGTCCTCGTCCTCGTCGTCCTCGTCCTCGTCGTCCTCGTCCTCGTCGTCGTCGTCGTCGTCGTCGTCCTCGTCGTCGTCGTCCTCGTCGTTGTGGTCGTCGTCATCGTCGTCCTCGTCGTCTTCCTCGTCGTCGTGGTCCTCGTCGTCCTCGTCGTCTTCCTCGCCGTCGTCGTCGTCGTCGTCGTCTTCCTCGCCGTCGTCGTCGTCGTCCTCGTCGTCTTCCTCGTCGTCCTCGTCCTCGTCCTCGTTCTCGTCCTCGTCCTCGTCGTCGTTCCACGTCGTCCTCGTTCTCGTCGTCCTCGTCGTCGTTCCACGTCGTCGTTCCGCGTCCACTTCCTCGTCCTCGTCGTCGTCGTCCTCGTCGTCTTCCTCGTCGTCGTCGTCGTCTTCCTCGTCCTCGTCCTCGTCGTCGTCCTCGTCCTCGTCCTCGTCCTCGTCCTCGTCGTCGTCGTCGTCCTAGTCGTCGTCGTCGTCGTCGTCGTCGTCGACGTCGTCCTCGTCGTCGTCGTCCTCGACGTCTTCCTCGTCGTCCTCGTCCTCGTCCTCTTCCTCGTCCTCGTCCTCGACCTCGTGGTCGTCGTCGTCGTCTTCCTCGCCGTCGTCGTCGTCGTCGTCGTCGTCCTCGTCGTCGTGGTCGTCGTCGTCGTCGTCCTCGTCGTCGTCGTCCTCGTCCTCGTCCTCGTCCTCGTCGTCGTCCGCGTCGTCGTCGTCGTCGTCCTCGTCGTCGTCGTCCTCGTGGTCGTCGTCGTCTTCCTCGTCCTCGTCCTCGTCCTCGTCCTCGTCCTCGTCCTCGTCCTCGTCCTCGTCCTCGTCCTCGTCGTCGTTCCACGTCGTCGTTCCGCGTCCACTTCCTCGTCCTCGTCGTCGTCGTCCTCGTCGTCTTCCTCGTCGTCGTCGTCGTCTTCCTCGTCGTCGTCGTCGTCTTCCTCGTCCTCGTCCTCGTCGTCGTCCTCGTCCTCGTCCTCGTCCTCGTCCTCGTCCTCGTCCTCGTCCTCGTCCTCGTCGTCGTCCTCGTCCTCTTCCTCGTCGTCCTCGTCGTCGTTCCACGTCGTCGTTCCTCGTCCTCGTCGTCGTCGTCCTCGTCGTCTTCCTCGTCCTCGTCGTCGTTCCACGTCGTCGTTCCTCGTCCTGGTCGTCGTTCCGCGTCCACTTCCTCGTCCTCGTCCTCGTCCTCGTCCTCGTCCTCGTCCTCGTCCTCGTCGTCGTCGTCGTCCTAGTCGTCGTCGTCGTCGTCGTCGTCGTCGACGTCTTCCTCGTCGTCCTCTTCCTCGTCCTCGTCCTCGTCCTCGTCCTCGTCCTCGTCCTCGTGGTCGTCGTCGTCGTCTTCCTCGCCGTCGTCGTCGTCGTCGTCGTCGTCGTCGTCGTCGTCCTCGTCCTCGTCCTCGTCCTCGTCGTCTTCCTCGTCCTCGTCCTCGTCCTCGTCGTCCTCGTCGTCGTCGACGTCGTCCTCGTCGTCGTCGTCGTCTTCCTCGTCGTCGTCGTCGTCTTCCTCGTCCTCGTTCTCGTCGTCGTTGCGCGTCCACTTCCTCGTTCTCGTCATCGTCCTCGTCGTCGTCGTCGTCGTCCTCGTCCTCGTCGTCGTCGACGTCGTCCTCGTCGTCGTTCCTCGTTCTCGTCGTCGTTCCGCGTCCACTTCCTCGTTCTCGTCCTCGTCCTCGTCGTCGTCGTCCGCGTCGTCGTCGTCGTCGTCCTCGTCGTCGTCGTCCTCGTGGTCGTCGTCGTCTTCCTCGTCCTCGTCCTCGTCCTCGTCCTCGTCCTCGTCCTCGTCCTCGTCCTCGTCCTCGTCCTCGTCCTCGTCCTCGTCCTCGTCCTCGTCGTCGTCCTCGTCCTCTTCCTCGTCGTCCTCGTCGTCGTTCCACGTCGCCGTTCCTCGTCCTCGTCGTCGTGGTCGTCGTCGTCGTCTTCCTCCCCGTCGTCGTCGTCGTCGTCGTCGTCCTCGTCGTCTTCCTCGTCGTCGTCGTCGTCGTCTTCCTCGTGGTCGTCGTCGTCTTCCTCGTCCTCGTCCTCGTCGTCGTCCTCGTCCTCGTCCTCGTCCTCGTTGTCCTCGTCGTCGTTCCTCGTCCTCGTCGTCGTTCCGCGTCCACTTCCTCGTCCTGGTCCTCGTTCTCGTCGTCGTCGACGTCGTCCTCGTCGTCGTCGTCCTCGTCGTCGTCCTCGACGTCTTCCTCCTCGTCCTCGACGTCTTCCTCCTCGTCCTCGACGTCTTCCTCCTCGTCCTCGTCCTTGTCGTCGTGGTCGTCGTCGTCGTCGTCGTCGTCCTCGTCGTCTTCCTCGTCCTCGTCGTCGTTCCACGTCGTCGTTCCTCGCCCTGGTCGTCGTTCCGCGTCCACTTCCTCGTCCTCGTCCTCGTCGTCGTCGTCGTCCTAGTCGTCGTCGTCGTCGTCGTCGTCGTCGACGTCGTCCTCGTCGTCGTCGTCCTCGACGTCTTCCTCGTCGTCCTCGTCCTCGTCCTCGTCCTCGTCCTCGTCCTCGTCCTCGTCCTCGTCGTCGTCGTCCTCGTCTTCGTCGTCGTCCTAGTCGTCATCGTCGTCGTCGTCGTCCTCGTCGTCTTCCTCGTCGTCGTCGTCGTCGTATTCCTCGTGGTCGTCGTCGTCTTCCTCGTCCTCGTCCTCGTCCTCGTCCTCGTCCTCGTCCTCGTCCTCGTCCTCGTCCTCGTCCTCGTCCTCGTCGTCGTGGTCGTCGTCGTCGTCGTCCTCGTCGTCCTCGTCCTCGTCCTCGTCCTCGTCCTCGTCCTCGTCCTCGTCCTCGTCCTCGTCCTCGTCCTCGTCGTCGTCGTCCGCGTCGTCGTCGTCGTCGTCCTCGTCGTCGTCGTCCTCGTGGTCGTCGTCGTCTTCCTCGTCCTCGTCCTCGTCCTCGTCCTCGTCCTCGTCCTCGTCCTCGTCCTCGTCGTCGTGGTCGTGGTCGTCGTCGTCGTCGTCCTCGTCGTCGTCGTCCTCGTCCTCGTCCTCGTCCTCGTCCTCGTCCTCGTCCTCGTCCTCGTCCTCGTCCTCGTCCTCGTCCTCGTCGTCGTCGTCCGCGTCGTCGTCGTCGTCGTCCTCGTCGTCGTCGTCCTCGTGGTCGTCGTCGTCTTCCTCGTCCTCGTCCTCGTCCTCGTCCTCGTCCTCGTTCTCGTTCTCGTCCTCGTCCTCGTCCTCGTCCTCGTCCTCGTCCTCGTCCTCGTCCTCGTCCTCGTCCTCGTCCTCGTCCTCGTCCTCGTCCTCGTCCTCGTCCTCGTCCTCGTCCTCGTCCTCGTCCTCGTCGTCGTGGTCGTCGTCGTCGTCTTCCTCGCCGTCGTCGTCGTCCTCGTCGTCTTCCTCGTCGTCGTCGTCGTCGTCGTCGTATTCCTCGTGGTCGTCGTCGTCTTCCTCGTGGTCGTCGTCGTCTTCCTCGTCCTCGTCCTCGTCGTCGTTCCGCATCCACTTCCTCGTTCCGCGGCCACTTCCTCGTCCTCGTCCTCGTCGTCCTCGTCCTCGTCGTCCTCGTCCTCGTCGTCGTCGTCGTCGTCGTCGTCCTCGTCGTCGTCGTCCTCGTCGTTGTGGTCGTCGTCATCGTCGTCCTCGTCGTCTTCCTCGTCGTCGTGGTCCTCGTCGTCCTCGTCGTCTTCCTCGCCGTCGTCGTCGTCGTCGTCGTCTTCCTCGCCGTCGTCGTCGTCGTCCTCGTCGTCTTCCTCGTCGTCCTCGTCCTCGTCCTCGTTCTCGTCCTCGTCCTCGTCGTCGTTCCACGTCGTCCTCGTTCTCGTCGTCCTCGTCGTCGTTCCACGTCGTCGTTCCGCGTCCACTTCCTCGTCCTCGTCGTCGACGTCCTCGTCGTCTTCCTCGTCGTCGTCGTCGTCTTCCTCGTCCTCGTCCTCGTCGTCGTCCTCGTCCTCGTCCTCGTCCTCGTCCTCGTCCTCGTCCTCGTCGTCGTCGTCGTCCTAGTCGTCGTCGTCGTCGTCGTCGTCGTCGACGTCGTCCTCGTCGTCGTCGTCCTCGACGTCTTCCTCGTCGTCCTCGTCCTCGTCCTCTTCCTCGTCCTCGTCCTCGACCTCGTGGTCGTCGTCGTCGTCTTCCTCGCCGTCGTCGTCGTCGTCGTCGTCGTCGTCGTCGTCGTCGTCGTCGTCGTCGTCGTCGTCCTCGTCGTCGTTCCGCGTCCACTTCCTCGTCCTCGTCCTCGTCCTCGTCCTCGTCCTCGTCCTCGTCCTCGTCCTCGTCCTCGTCCTCGTCCTCGTCCTCGTCCTCGTCGTCGTCGTCCTCGTCTTCGTCGTCGTCCTAGTCGTCATCGTCGTCGTCGTCGTCCTCGTCGTCTTCCTCGTCGTCGTCGTCGTCGTATTCCTCGTGGTCGTCGTCGTCTTCCTCGTCCTCGTCCTCGTCCTCGTCCTCGTCCTCGTCCTCGTCCTCGTCCTCGTCCTCGTCCTCGTCCTCGTCGTCGTGGTCGTCGTCGTCGTCGTCCTCGTCGTCGTCGTCCTCGTCCTCGTCCTCGTCCTCGTCCTCGTCCTCGTCCTCGTCCTCGTCGTCGTCGTCCGCGTCGTCGTCGTCGTCGTCCTCGTCGTCGTCGTCCTCGTGGTCGTCGTCGTCTTCCTCGTCCTCGTCCTCGTCCTCGTCCTCGTCCTCGTCCTCGTCCTCGTCGTCGTGGTCGTCGTCGTCGTCTTCCTCGCCGTCGTCGTCGTCCTCGTCGTCTTCCTCGTCGTCGTCGTCGTCGTATTCCTCGTGGTCGTCGTCGTCTTCCTCGTCCTCGTCCTCGTCGTCGTTCCGCATCCACTTCCTCGTTCCGCGGCCACTTCCTCGTCCTCGTCCTCGTCGTCCTCGTCCTCGTCGTCCTCGTCCTCGTCGTCGTCGTCGTCGTCGTCGTCCTCGTCGTCGTCGTCCTCGTCGTTGTGGTCGTCGTCATCGTCGTCCTCGTCGTCTTCCTCGTCGTCGTGGTCCTCGTCGTCCTCGTCGTCTTCCTCGCCGTCGTCGTCGTCGTCGTCGTCTTCCTCGCCGTCGTCGTCGTCGTCCTCGTCGTCTTCCTCGTCGTCCTCGTCCTCGTCCTCGTTCTCGTCCTCGTCCTCGTCGTCGTTCCACGTCGTCCTCGTTCTCGTCGTCCTCGTCGTCGTTCCACGTCGTCGTTCCGCGTCCACTTCCTCGTCCTCGTCGTCGTCGTCCTCGTCGTCTTCCTCGTCGTCGTCGTCGTCTTCCTCGTCCTCGTCCTCGTCGTCGTCCTCGTCCTCGTCCTCGTCCTTGTCCTCGTCCTCGTCGTCGTCCTCGTCCTCGTCCTCGTCGTCCTCGTCGTCGTTCCACGTCGTCGTTCCTCGTCCTCGTCGTCGTCGTCCTCGTCGTCTTCCTCGTCCTCGTCGTCGTTCCACGTCGCCGTTCCTCGTCCTGGTCGTCGTTCCGCGTCCACTTCCTCGTCCTCGTCCTCGTCCTCGTCCTCGTCGTCGTCGTCGTCCTAGTCGTCGTCGTCGTCGTCGTCGTCGTCGACGTCGTCCTCGTCGTCGTCGTCCTCGACGTCTTCCTCGTCGTCCTCGTCCTCGTCCTCTTCCTCGTCCTCGTCCTCGTCCTCGTCCTCGTCCTCGTCCTCGTGGTCGTCGTCGTCGTCTTCCTCGCCGTCGTCGTCGTCGTCGTCGTCGTCGTCGTCGTCGTCCTCGTCCTCGTCCTCGTCCTCGTCCTCGTCGTCTTCCTCGTCCTCGTCCTCGTCCTCGTCCTCGTCGTCGTTGCGCGTCCACTTCCTCGTTCTCGTCATCGTCCTCGTCGTCGTCGTCGTCGTCGTCGTCCTCGTCCTCGTCGTCGTCGACGTCGTCCTCGTCGTCGTTCCTCGTTCTCGTCGTCGTTCCGCGTCCACTTCCTCGTTCTCGTCCTCGTCCTCGTCGTCGTCGTCCTCGTCCTTGTCCTCGTCCTCGTCCTCGTCCTCGTCGTCATCGTCCTCGTCCTCGTCCTCGTCCTCGTCCTCGTCCTCGTCCTCGTCCTCGTCCTCGTCCTCGTCCTCGTCCTCGTCCTCGTCCTCATCGTCGTCGACGTCGTCCTCGTCGTTGTGGTCGTCGTCATCGTCGTCCTCGTCGTCTTCCTCGTCGTCGTGGTCCTCGTCGTCCTCGTCGTCTTCCTCGCCGTCGTCGTCGTCGTCGTCGTCGTCCTCGCCGTCGTCGTCGTCGTCCTCGTCGTCTTCCTCGTCGTCCTCGTCCTCGTCCTCGTCCTCGTCCTCGTCCTCGTCCTCGTCCTCGTCGTCGTTCCACGTCGTCCTCGTCCTCGTCGTCCTCGTCGTCGTTCCACGTCGTCGTTCCGCGTCCTCGTCGTCGTTCCGCGTCCTCGTCGTCGTTCCGCGTCCACTTCTTCGTCCTCGTCGTCGTCGTCCTCGTCCTCGTCGTCGTCGTCCTCGTCGTCTTCCTCGTCGTCGTCGTCGTCTTCCTCGTCCTTGTCCTCGTCGTCGTCCTCGTCCGCGTCCTCGTCCTCGTCCTCGTCCTCGTCCTCGTCGTCGTCCTCGTCCTCTTCCTCGTCGTCCTCGTCGTCGTTCCACGTCGTCGTTCCTCGTCCTCGTCGTCGTCGTCCTCGTCGTCTTCCTCGTCCTCGTCGTCGTTCCACGTCGTCGTTCCTCGTCCTGGTCGTCGTTCCGCGTCCACTTCCTCGTCCTCGTCCTCGTCCTCGTCCTCGTCCTCGTCGTCGTCGTCGTCCTAGTCGTCGTCGTCGTCGTCGTCGTCGACGTCGTCCTCGTCGTCGTCGTCCTCGACGTCTTCCTCGTCGTCCTCGTCCTCGTCCTCTTCCTCGTCCTCGTCCTCGTCCTCGTCCTCGTCCTCGTGGTCGTCGTCGTCGTCTTCCTCGCCGTCGTCGTCGTCGTCGTCGTCGTCGTTCCTCGTCCTCGTCGTCGTTCCGCATCCACTTCCTCGTCCTCGTCGTCGTTCCGCATCCACTTCCTCGTCCTCGTCGTCGTTCCGCATCCACTTCCTCGTCCTCGTCCTCGTCCTCGTCGTCGTGTAGTCGTCGTCGTCGTCGTCGTCGTCGTCGACGTCGTCCTCGTCGTCGTCGTCCTCGACGTCTTCCTCGTCGTCCTCGTCCTCGTCCTCTTCCTCGTCCTCGTCCTCGTCCTCGTGGTCGTCGTCGTCGTCTTCCTCGCCGTCGTCGTCGTCGTCGTCGTCGTCGTTCCTCGTCCTCGTCGTCGTTCCGCATCCACTTCCTCGTCCTCGTCGTCGTTCCGCATCCACTTCCTCGTCCTCGTCGTCGTTCCGCATCCACTTCCTCGTCCTCGTCGTCGTTCCGCATCCACTTCCTCGTCCTCGTCCTCGTCCTCGTCGTCGTGTAGTCGTCGTCGTCGTCGTCGTCGTCGTCGACGTCGTCCTCGTCGTCGTCCTCGTCGTCGTCGTCCTCGACGTCTTCCTCGTCGTCCTCGTCCTCGTCCTCGTCCTCGTCCTCGTCCTCGTGGTTGTCGTCGTCGTCTTCCTCGCCG